>NW_027656290.1:0-113754 GCF_964235325.1 Thermobia domestica | reverse complement strand
GTGCTGGTACTCGAGTTTGAGCTTTATTTCTTGAAAATACGATAAATGGTTCTTAAGATATAGACCAAAACACATTATTATACACGACAATTAGTAACAATTCAATATGCACATAATGACATATAATATATTGTTAGGCGGTTGCCAGCCAACATTTTTACGTGAAATAAGAAAATTAAAACAAAATTGAATAGCTCCGTGGTAATTGGAATCAATTTTTGACAGAAAGTGTGCGTCATGTGATCTCGTTGAAAAGGTAAGGGTTAAAGTCGTTCATGTAGAATATATGTTTCTAACTTCATTATTTTATTTTTATTCTGCTAATTTGTGCTTTTCGTACATATCCTGATGTGTAGAATATGAAAACAACATATTTTGTTCTGACATCGAAAATATATATACAGGGTGCATCAAAATATACCGCTGCAGAAGACAAAATAACACTTCGATTTCAGAAAAATATATAAGTTTGATAGAATTAGGTAGTTTCTCTTTGTGTTACGTAAAAATACGCATATGTGATCCTCGGGTGTCATATGCAAGCAAACTAGTGGTGTGTCAGTGTAGGGAAATGCAGTGAAATATGCGTTATTTTGAAAAAAAGAATAAAGTAGTAACAAACATGGTAGAGAATAAGGTCCTTTTTTTCAGCCGTAGGGACATGGGTTTGCGACCGCTATGAGAGAAGTGCTGGTACTCGAGTTTGAGCTTTATTTCTTGAAAATACGATAAATGGTTCTTAAGATATAGACCAAAACACATTATTATACACGACAATTAGTAACAATTCAATATGCACATAATGACATATAATATATTGTTAGGCGGTTGCCAGCCAACATTTTTACGTGAAATAAGAAAATTAAAACAAAATTGAATAGCTCCGTGGTAATTGGAAACAATTTTTGACAGAAGGTGTGCGTCATGTGATCTCATTGAAAAGGTAAGGGTTATAGTCGTTCATGTAGAATAAATGTTTCTAACTTCATTATTTTATGCTTTTTCTGCTAATTTGTGCCTTTCGTACCTATCCTGATGTGTAGAATATGAAAACAACATATTTTGTTCTAACATTGAAAATATATATACAGGGTGCATCAAAATAAACCGTTGCAGAAGACAAGATAACACTTCGATTTCAGAAAATCTTAAAAGTTTGATATAATTAGGTAGTTTCTCTTTGTGTTACGTAAAAATACGTATATGTGACCCTCGGGTGTCATATGCAAGCAACCTAGTGGTCTGTCAGTGTAGGGAAATGCAGTGAAATATGCGTGATTTTGAAAAAAAAAAAAGAATAAAGTAGTAACAAACATGGTAGAGAATAAGGTCCTTTTTTCAGCCGTAGGGACCTGGATTTGCGACCGCTATGAGAGAAGTGCTGGTACTCGAGTTTGAGCTTTATTTCGTGAAAATATGTTAAATGGTTCTTAAGGTATAGACCAAAACAGATCATAATACACGACAATTCTCAACAATTCGATATGTACATAATGGCTTTTAATATATTGTTAGGCGGTTGCCAGCCAACATTTTTACGAAAAATAAAGAAATTATAGGAAAAATGAATAACTCAGTGGTAAACGGAGTCAATTTTTTACAGAAGGTGTGCGTCATGTGTTCTCATTGAGAAGGTAAGGGTTAAAGTCGTTCATGTAGAATATATGTTACTAACTTTATTATTTTATGCTTTTTCTGCTAATTTGTGCCTTTCGTACCTATCCTGATGTGTAGAATATGAAATCAACATATTTTGTTCTGACATCGAAAATATATATACAGGGTGCATCCAAATAAACCGTTGCACAAGACAAGATAACACATCGATTTCAGAAAAATATAAAACTTTCATATAATTAGGTAGTTTCTCTTTGTGTTACGTAAACATACACATATGTGATTTTCGAGTGTCATATGCAAGCAACCTAGTGGTGTGTCAGTGTAAGGAAGTGCAGTGAAATGTGTGTTATTTTGAAAAAAACAGTAAAGTAGAACCAAACATGGTAGAGAATAAGGAACTTTTTTTCAGCCATAGGGACCCGGGTTTGCGACCGCGATGAGACAAGTGCATGTACTCGAGTTTGAGTTTTATTTCGTGAAAATATGTTAAATGGTTCTTAAGATATAGACCAAAACAGACTATAATACACGACAATTCTCAACAATTTGATATGTAAATAATGACATATAATATATTGTTAGGCGGTTGCCAGCCAACATTTTTACGAAAAATAAAGAAATTATAAGAAAAATGAATAACTCAGTGGTAAATGGAGTCAATTTTTTACAGAAGGTGTGCGTCATGTGTTCTCATTGAGAAGGTAAGCGTTAAAGTCGTTCATGTAGAATATATGTTGCTAACTTCATTATTTTATGCTTTTTCTGCTAATTTGTGCCTTTCGTACCTATCCTGATGTGTAGAATATGAAATCAACATATTTTGTTCTGACATCGAAAATATATATACAGGGTGCATCAAAATAAACCGTTGCACAAAACAAGATAACACTTCGATTTCAAAAAATATAAAACTTTCATATAATTAGGTAGTTTCTCTTTGTGTTACGTAAAAATACACATATGTGATCCTCGGGTGTCATATGAAAGCAAACTAGTGGTGAGTCAGTGTAGGGGAGTGCAGTGAAATATGTGTTATTTTGAAAAAACAGTAAAGTAGAACCAAACATGGTAGAGAATAAGGAACTTTGTTTCAGCCATAGGGACCCGGGTTTGCGACCACGATGAGACAAGTGCATGTACTCGAGTTTGAGCTTTATTTCGTGAAAATATGTTAAATGGTTCTTAAGATATAGACCAAAACAGATTATAATACACGACAATTCTCAACAATTCGATATGTACATAATGACATATAATGTATTGTTAGGCGGTTGCCAGCCAACATTTTTACGAAAAATAAAGAAATTATAGGAAAAATGAATAACTCAGTGGTAAATGGAGTCAATTTTTTACAGAAGGTGTGCGTCATGTGCTCTCATTGAAAAGGTAAGGGTTATAGTCGTTCATGTAGAATATATGTTTCTAACTTCATTATTTTATGCTTTTTCTGCTAATTTGTGCCTTTCGTACCTATCCTGATGTGTAGAATATGAAAACAACATATTTTGTTCTGACATCGAAAATATATATACAGGGTGCATCAAAATATACCGCTGCAGAAGACAAAATAACACTTCGATTTCAGAAAAATATGAGAGTTTGATATAATTAGGTAGTTTCTCTTTGTGTTACGTAAAAATACGCATATGTGATCCTCGGGTGTCATATGAAAGCAACCTAGTGGTGTGTCAGTGTAGGGAAATGCAGTGAAATATGCGTTATTTTGAAAAAAAGAATAAAGTAGTAACAAACATGGTAGAGAATAAGGTACTTTTTTTCAGCCATAGGGTCCCGGGTTTGCGACCGCTATGAGAGAAGTGCTGGTACTCGAGTTTGAGCTTTATTTCGTGAAAATATGTTAAATGGTTCTTAAGATATAGACCAAAACAGATTATAATACACGACAATTCTCAACAATTCGATATGTACATAATGACATATAATGTATTGTTAGGCGGTTGCCAGCCAACATTTTTACGAAAAATAAAGAAATTATAGGAAAAATGAATAACTCAGTGGTAAATGGAGTCAATTTTTTACAGAAGGTGTGCGTCATGTGCTCTCATTGAAAAGGTAAGGGTTATAGTCGTTCATGTAGAATATATGTTTCTAACTTCATTATTTTATGCTTTTTCTGCTAATTTGTGCCTTTCGTACCTATCCTGATGTGTAGAATATGAAAACATTTTTTGTTCTAACATTGAAAATATATATACAGGGTGCATCAAAATAAACCGTTGCAGAAGACAAGATAACACTTCGATTTCAGAAAATCTTAAAAGTTTGATATAATTAGGTAGTTTCTCTTTGTGTTACGTAAAAATACACATATGTGATCCTCGGGTGTCATATGCAAGCAACCTAGTGGTGTGTCAGTGTAGGGAAATGCAGTGAAATATGCGTTATTTTGAAAAAAAGAATAAAGTAGTAACAAACATGGTAGAGAATAAGGTCCTTTTTTTCAGCCGTAGGGACATGGGTTTGCGACCGCTATGAGAGAAGTGCTGGTACTCGAGTTTGAGCTTTATTTCTTGAAAATACGATAAATGGTTCTTAAGATATAGACCAAAACACATTATTATACACGACAATTAGTAACAATTCAATATGCACATAATGACATATAATATATTGTTAGGCGGTTGCCAGCCAACATTTTTACGTGAAATAAGAAAATTAAAACAAAATTGAATAGCTCCGTGGTAATTGGAATCAATTTTTGACAGAAAGTGTGCGTCATGTGATCTCGTTGAAAAGGTAAGGGTTAAAGTCGTTCATGTAGAATATATGTTTCTAACTTCATTATTTTATTTTTATTCTGCTAATTTGTGCTTTTCGTACATATCCTGATGTGTAGAATATGAAAACAACATATTTTGTTCTGACATCGAAAATATATATACAGGGTGCATCAAAATATACCGCTGCAGAAGACAAAATAACACTTCGATTTCAGAAAAATATATAAGTTTGATAGAATTAGGTAGTTTCTCTTTGTGTTACGTAAAAATACGCATATGTGATCCTCGGGTGTCATATGCAAGCAACCTAGTGGTGTGTCAGTGTAGGGAAATGCAGTGAAATATGCGTTATTTTGAAAAAAAGAATAAAGTAGTAACAAACATGGTAGAGAATAAGGTCCTTTTTTTCAGCCGTAGGGACATGGGTTTGCGACCGCTATGAGAGAAGTGCTTGTACTCGAGTTTGAGCTTTATTTCTTGAAAATACGATAAATGGTTCTTAAGATATAGACCAAAACAGATTATAATACACGACAATTCTCAACAATTCGATATGTACATAATGACATATAATGTATTGTTAGGCGGTTGCCAGCCAACATTTTTACGAAAAATAAAGAAATTATAGGAAAAATGAATAACTCAGTGGTAAATGGAGTCAATTTTTTACAGAAGGTGTGCGTCATGTGTTCTCATTGAGAAGGTAAGGGTTAAAGTCGTTCATGTAGAATATATGTTACTAACTTTATTATTTTATGCTTTTTCTGCTAATTTGTGCCTTTCGTACCTATCCTGATGTGTAGAATATGAAATCAACATATTTTGTTCTGACATCGAAAATATATATACAGGGTGCATCCAAATAAACCGTTGCACAAGACAAGATAACACATCGATTTCAGAAAAATATAAAACTTTCATATAATTAGGTAGTTTCTCTTTGTGTTACGTAAACATACACATATGTGATTTTCGAGTGTCATATGCAAGCAACCTAGTGGTGTGTCAGTGTAAGGAAGTGCAGTGAAATGTGTGTTATTTTGAAAAAAACAGTAAAGTAGAACCAAACATGGTAGAGAATAAGGAACTTTTTTTCAGCCATAGGGACCCGGGTTTGCGACCGCGATGAGACAAGTGCATGTACTCGAGTTTGAGCTTTATTTCGTGAAAATATGTTAAATGGTTCTTAAGATATAGACCAAAACAGACTATAATACACGACAATTCTCAACAATTTGATATGTAAATAATGACATATAATATATTGTTAGGCGGTTGCCAGCCAACATTTTTACGAAAAATAAAGAAATTATAAGAAAAATGAATAACTCAGTGGTAAATGGAGTCAATTTTTTACAGAAGGTGTACGTCATGTGTTCTCATTGAGAAGGTAAGCGTTAAAGTCGTTCATGTAGAATATATGTTGCTAACTTCATTATTTTATGCTTTTTCTGCTAATTTGTGCCTTTCGTACCTATCCTGATGTGTAGAATATGAAATCAACATATTTTGTTCTGACATCGAAAATATATATACAGGGTGCATCAAAATAAACCGTTGCACAAAACAAGATAACACTTCGATTTCAAAAAATATAAAACTTTCATATAATTAGGTAGTTTCTCTTTGTGTTACGTAAAAATACACATATGTGATCCTCGGGTGTCATATGAAAGCAAACTAGTGGTGAGTCAGTGTAGGGGAGTGCAGTGAAATATGTGTTATTTTGAAAAAACAGTAAAGTAGAACCAAACATGGTAGAGAATAAGGAACTTTGTTTCAGCCATAGGGACCCGGGTTTGCGACCACGATGAGACAAGTGCATGTACTCGAGTTTGAGCTTTATTTCGTGAAAATATGTTAAATGGTTCTTAAGATATAGACCAAAACAGATTATAATACACGACAATTCTCAACAATTCGATATGTACATAATGACATATAATGTATTGTTAGGCGGTTGCCAGCCAACATTTTTACGAAAAATAAAGAAATTATAGGAAAAATGAATAACTCAGTGGTAAATGGAGTCAATTTTTTACAGAAGGTGTGCGTCATGTGCTCTCATTGAAAAGGTAAGGGTTATAGTCGTTCATGTAGAATATATGTTTCTAACTTCATTATTTTATGCTTTTTCTGCTAATTTGTGCCTTTCGTACCTATCCTGATGTGTAGAATATGAAAACATTTTTTGTTCTAACATTGAAAATATATATACAGGGTGCATCAAAATAAACCGTTGCAGAAGACAAGATAACACTTCGATTTCAGAAAATCTTAAAAGTTTGATATAATTAGGTAGTTTCTCTTTGTGTTACGTAAAAATACACATATGTGATCCTCGGGTGTCATATGCAAGCAACCTAGTGGTGTGTCAGTGTAGGGAAATGCAGTGAAATATGCGTTATTTTGAAAAAAAGAATAAAGTAGTAACAAACATGGTAGAGAATAAGGTCCTTTTTTTCAGCCGTAGGGACATGGGTTTGCGACCGCTATGAGAGAAGTGCTTGTACTCGAGTTTGAGCTTTATTTCTTGAAAATACGATAAATGGTTCTTAAGATATAGACCAAAACAGATTATAATACACGACAATTCTCAACAATTCGATATGTACATAATGACATATAATGTATTGTTAGGCGGTTGCCAGCCAACATTTTTACGAAAAATAAAGAAATTATAGGAAAAATGAATAACTCAGTGGTAAATGGAGTCAATTTTTTACAGAAGGTGTGCGTCATGTGTTCTCATTGAGAAGGTAAGGGTTAAAGTCGTTCATGTAGAATATATGTTACTAACTTCATTATTTTATGCTTTTTCTGCTAGTTTGTGCCTTTCGTACCTATCCTGATGTGTAGAATATGAAAACAACATATTTTGTTCTGACATCGAAAATATATATACAGGGTGCATCAAAATATACCGCTGCAGAAGACAAAATAACACTTCGATTTCAGAAAAATATGAGAGTTTGATATAATTAGGTAGTTTCTCTTTGTGTTACGTAAAAATACGCATATGTGATCCTCGGGTGTCATATGAAAGCAACCTAGTGGTGTGTCAGTGTAGGGAAATGCAGTGAAATATGCGTTATTTTGAAAAAAAGAATAAAGTAGTAACAAACATGGTAGAGAATAAGGTACTTTTTTTCAGCCATAGGGTCCCGGGTTTGCGACCGCTATGAGAGAAGTTTTGGTACTCGAGTTTGAGCTTTATTTCGTGAAAATATGTTAAATGGTTCTTAAGATATAGACCAAAACAGATTATAATACACGACAATTCTCAACAATTCGATATGTACATAATGACATATAATGTATTGTTAGGCGGTTGCCAGCCAACATTTTTACGAAAAATAAAGAAATTATAGGAAAAATGAATAACTCAGTGGTAAATGGAGTCAATTTTTTACAGAAGGTGTGCGTCATGTGTTCTCACTGAAAAGGTAAGGGTTATAGTCGTTCATGTAGAATATATGTTTCTAACTTCATTATTTTATGCTTTTTCTGCTAATTTGTGCCTTTCGTACCTATCCTGATGTGTAGAATATGAAAACATTTTTTGTTCTAACATTGAAAATATATATACAGGGTGCATCAAAATAAACCGTTGCAGAAGACAAGATAACACTTCGATTTCAGAAAATCTTAAAAGTTTGATATAATTAGGTAGTTTCTCTTTGTGTTACGTAAAAATACACATATGTGATCCTCGGGTGTCATATGCAAGCAACCTAGTGGTGTGTCAGTGTAGGGAAATGCAGTGAAATATGCGTTATTTTGAAAAAAAGAATAAAGTAGTAACAAACATGGTAGAGAATAAGGTCCTTTTTTTCAGCCGTAGGGACATGGGTTTGCGACCGCTATGAGAGAAGTGCTGGTACTCGAGTTTGAGCTTTATTTCTTGAAAATACGATAAATGGTTCTTAAGATATAGACCAAAACACATTATTATACACGACAATTAGTAACAATTCAATATGCACATAATGACATATAATATATTGTTAGGCGGTTGCCAGCCAACATTTTTACGTGAAATAAGAAAATTAAAACAAAATTGAATAGCTCCGTGGTAATTGGAATCAATTTTTGACAGAAGGTGTGCGTCATGTGATCTCGTTGAAAAGGTAAGGGTTAAAGTCGTTCATGTAGAATATATGTTTCTAACTTCATTATTTTATTTTTATTCTGCTAATTTGTGCTTTTCGTACATATCCTGATGTGTAGAATATGAAATCAACATATTTTGTTCTGACATCGAAAATATATATACAGGGTGCATCAAAATAAACCGTTGCACAAAACAAGATAACACTTCGATTTCAAAAAATATAAAACTTTCATATAATTAGGTAGTTTCTCTTTGTGTTACGTAAAAATACACATATGTGATCCTCGGGTGTCATATGAAAGCAAACTAGTGGTGAGTCAGTGTAGGGGAGTGCAGTGAAATATGTGTTATTTTGAAAAAACAGTAAAGTAGAACCAAACATGGTAGAGAATAAGGAACTTTGTTTCAGCCATAGGGACCCGGGTTTGCGACCACGATGAGACAAGTGCATGTACTCGAGTTTGAGCTTTATTTCGTGAAAATATGTTAAATGGTTCTTAAGATATAGACCAAAACAGATTATAATACACGACAATTCTCAACAATTCGATATGTACATAATGACATATAATGTATTGTTAGGCGGTTGCCAGCCAACATTTTTACGAAAAATAAAGAAATTATAGGAAAAATGAATAACTCAGTGGTAAATGGAGTCAATTTTTTACAGAAGGTGTGCGTCATGTGCTCTCATTGAAAAGGTAAGGGTTATAGTCGTTCATGTAGAATATATGTTTCTAACTTCATTATTTTATGCTTTTTCTGCTAATTTGTGCCTTTCGTACCTATCCTGATGTGTAGAATATGAAAACATTTTTTGTTCTAACATTGAAAATATATATACAGGGTGCATCAAAATAAACCGTTGCAGAAGACAAGATAACACTTCGATTTCAGAAAATCTTAAAAGTTTGATATAATTAGGTAGTTTCTCTTTGTGTTACGTAAAAATACACATATGTGATCCTCGGGTGTCATATGCAAGCAACCTAGTGGTGTGTCAGTGTAGGGAAATGCAGTGAAATATGCGTTATTTTGAAAAAAAGAATAAAGTAGTAACAAACATGGTAGAGAATAAGGTCCTTGTTTTCAGCCGTAGGGACATGGGTTTGCGACCGCTATGAGAGAAGTGCTTGTACTCGAGTTTGAGCTTTATTTCTTGAAAATACGATAAATGGTTCTTAAGATATAGACCAAAACAGATTATAATACACGACAATTCTCAACAATTCGATATGTACATAATGACATATAATGTATTGTTAGGCGGTTGCCAGCCAACATTTTTACGAAAAATAAAGAAATTATAGGAAAAATGAATAACTCAGTGGTAAATGGAGTCAATTTTTTACAGAAGGTGTGCGTCATGTGTTCTCATTGAGAAGGTAAGGGTTAAAGTCGTTCATGTAGAATATATGTTACTAACTTCATTATTTTATGCTTTTTCTGCTAGTTTGTGCCTTTCGTACCTATCCTGATGTGTAGAATATGAAAACAACATATTTTGTTCTGACATCGAAAATATATATACAGGGTGCATCAAAATATACCGCTGCAGAAGACAAAATAACACTTCGATTTCAGAAAAATATGAGAGTTTGATATAATTAGGTAGTTTCTCTTTGTGTTACGTAAAAATACGCATATGTGATCCTCGGGTGTCATATGAAAGCAACCTAGTGGTGTGTCAGTGTAGGGAAATGCAGTGAAATATGCGTTATTTTGAAAAAAAGAATAAAGTAGTAACAAACATGGTAGAGAATAAGGTACTTTTTTTCAGCCATAGGGTCCCGGGTTTGCGACCGCTATGAGAGAAGTTTTGGTACTCGAGTTTGAGCTTTATTTCGTGAAAATATGTTAAATGGTTCTTAAGATATAGACCAAAACAGATTATAATACACGACAATTCTCAACAATTCGATATGTACATAATGACATATAATGTATTGTTAGGCGGTTGCCAGCCAACATTTTTACGAAAAATAAAGAAATTATAGGAAAAATGAATAACTCAGTGGTAAATGGAGTCAATTTTTTACAGAAGGTGTGCGTCATGTGTTCTCACTGAAAAGGTAAGGGTTATAGTCGTTCATGTAGAATATATGTTTCTAACTTCATTATTTTATGCTTTTTCTGCTAATTTGTGCCTTTCGTACCTATCCTGATGTGTAGAATATGAAAACATTTTTTGTTCTAACATTGAAAATATATATACAGGGTGCATCAAAATAAACCGTTGCAGAAGACAAGATAACACTTCGATTTCAGAAAATCTTAAAAGTTTGATATAATTAGGTAGTTTCTCTTTGTGTTACGTAAAAATACACATATGTGATCCTCGGGTGTCATATGCAAGCAACCTAGTGGTGTGTCAGTGTAGGGAAATGCAGTGAAATATGCGTTATTTTGAAAAAAAGAATAAAGTAGTAACAAACATGGTAGAGAATAAGGTCCTTTTTTTCAGCCGTAGGGACATGGGTTTGCGACCGCTATGAGAGAAGTGCTGGTACTCGAGTTTGAGCTTTATTTCTTGAAAATACGATAAATGGTTCTTAAGATATAGACCAAAACACATTATTATACACGACAATTAGTAACAATTCAATATGCACATAATGACATATAATATATTGTTAGGCGGTTGCCAGCCAACATTTTTACGTGAAATAAGAAAATTAAAACAAAATTGAATAGCTCCGTGGTAATTGGAATCAATTTTTGACAGAAGGTGTGCGTCATGTGATCTCGTTGAAAAGGTAAGGGTTAAAGTCGTTCATGTAGAATATATGTTTCTAACTTCATTATTTTATTTTTATTCTGCTAATTTGTGCTTTTCGTACATATCCTGATGTGTAGAATATGAAAACAACATATTTTGTTCTGACATCGAAAATATATATACAGGGTGCATCCAAATAAACCGTTGCACAAGAGAAGATAACACATCGATTTCAGAAAAATATAAAACTTTCATATAATTAGGTAGTTTCTCTTTGTGTTACGTAAACATACACATATGTGATCCTCGGGTGTCATATGCAAGCAACCTAGTGGTGTGTCAGTGTAAGGAAGTGCAGTGAAATGTGTGTTATTTTGAAAAAAACAGTAAAGTAGAACCAAACATGGTAGAGAATAAGGAACTTTGTTTCAGCCATAGGGACCCGGGTTTGCGACCGCGATGAGACAAGTGCATGTACTCGAGTTTGAGCTTTATTTCGTGAAAATATGTTAAATGGTTCTTAAGATATAGACCAAAACAGATTATAATACACGACAATTCTCAACAATTTGATATGTAAATAATGACATATAATATATTGTTAGGCGGTTGCCAGCCAACATTTTTACGAAAAATAAAAAAATTATAAGAAAAATGAATAACTCAGTGGTAAATGGAGTCAATTTTTTACAGAAGGTGTGCGTCATGTGTTCTCATTGAGAAGGTAAACGTTAAAGTCGTTCATGTAGAATATATGTTGCTAACTTCATTATTTTATGCTTTTTCTGCTAATTTGTGCCTTTCGTACCTATCCTGATGTGTAGAATATGAAATCAACATATTTTGTTCTGACATCGAAAATATATATACAGGGTGCATCAAAATAAACCGTTGCACAAAACAAGATAACACTTCGATTTCAAAAAATATAAAACTTTCATATAATTAGGTAGTTTCTCTTTGTGTTACGTAAAAATACACATATGTGATCCTCGGGTGTCATATGAAAGCAAACTAGTGGTGAGTCAGTGTAGGGGAGTGCAGTGAAATATGTGTTATTTTGAAAAAACAGTAAAGTAGAACCAAACATGGTAGAGAATAAGGAACTTTGTTTCAGCCATAGGGACCCGGGTTTGCGACCACGATGAGACAAGTGCATGTACTCGAGTTTGAGCTTTATTTCGTGAAAATATGTTAAATGGTTCTTAAGATATAGACCAAAACAGATTATAATACACGACAATTCTCAACAATTCGATATGTACATAATGACATATAATGTATTGTTAGGCGGTTGCCAGCCAACATTTTTACGAAAAATAAAGAAATTATAGGAAAAATGAATAACTCAGTGGTAAATGGAGTCAATTTTTTACAGAAGGTGTGCGTCATGTGCTCTCATTGAAAAGGTAAGGGTTATAGTCGTTCATGTAGAATATATGTTTCTAACTTCATTATTTTATGCTTTTTCTGCTAATTTGTGCCTTTCGTACCTATCCTGATGTGTAGAATATGAAAACATTTTTTGTTCTAACATTGAAAATATATATACAGGGTGCATCAAAATAAACCGTTTCAGAAGACAAGATAACACTTCGATTTCAGAAAATCTTAAAAGTTTGATATAATTAGGTAGTTTCTCTTTGTGTTACGTAAAAATACACATATGTGATCCTCGGGTGTCATATGCAAGCAACCTAGTGGTGTGTCAGTGTAGGGAAATGCAGTGAAATATGCGTTATTTTGAAAAAAAGAATAAAGTAGTAACAAACATGGTAGAGAATAAGGTCCTTTTTTTCAGCCGTAGGGACATGGGTTTGCGACCGCTATGAGAGAAGTGCTTGTACTCGAGTTTGAGCTTTATTTCTTGAAAATACGATAAATGGTTCTTAAGATATAGACCAAAACAGATTATAATACACGACAATTCTCAACAATTCGATATGTACATAATGACATATAATGTATTGTTAGGCGGTTGCCAGCCAACATTTTTACGAAAAATAAAGAAATTATAGGAAAAATGAATAACTCAGTGGTAAATGGAGTCAATTTTTTACAGAAGGTGTGCGTCATGTGTTCTCATTGAGAAGGTAAGGGTTAAAGTCGTTCATGTAGAATATATGTTACTAACTTCATTATTTTATGCTTTTTCTGCTAATTTGTGCCTTTCGTACCTATCCTGATGTGTAGAATATGAAAACAACATATTTTGTTCTGACATCGAAAATATATATACAGGGTGCATCAAAATATACCGCTGCAGAAGACAAAATAACACTTCGATTTCAGAAAAATATGAGAGTTTGATATAATTAGGTAGTTTCTCTTTGTGTTACGTAAAAATACGCATATGTGATCCTCGGGTGTCATATGAAAGCAACCTAGTGGTGTGTCAGTGTAGGGAAATGCAGTGAAATATGCGTTATTTTGAAAAAAAGAATAAAGTAGTAACAAACATGGTAGAGAATAAGGTACTTTTTTTCAGCCATAGGGTCCCGGGTTTGCGACCGCTATGAGAGAAGTGCTGGTACTCGAGTTTGAGCTTTATTTCGTGAAAATATGTTAAATGGTTCTTAAGATATAGACCAAAACAGATTATAATACACGACAATTCTCAACAATTCGATATGTACATAATGACATATAATGTATTGTTAGGCGGTTGCCAGCCAACATTTTTACGAAAAATAAAGAAATTATAGGAAAAATGAATAACTCAGTGGTAAATGGAGTCAATTTTTTACAGAAGGTGTGCGTCATGTGCTCTCATTGAAAAGGTAAGGGTTATAGTCGTTCATGTAGAATATATGTTTCTAACTTCATTATTTTATGCTTTTTCTGCTAATTTGTGCCTTTCGTACCTATCCTTGTAAAAGGGAAAGTCGTCGTTGCCATAGAAACTACCGTTTCCATAACAACGAATCCTGTCACTTCTTGTCAGTCTAAAACTGTTTGAAGAAAAGAATAAGTCGTAAGTGGGAACCCTTCACCCCTGGTGGGGATGTTCATGAAGCTATCAGCTTATGTCTAATTACGTTGGAATATATTAGCCGTTTCTTAATTTTGAACATACTAGATTCGATCGAAACGAGAAAACTTTTTATCGGACTTCTAAATAGAATGAAATAAAATAACTAAATACATGACCGTGTTTATTACACCTAGGATTCCCAGTCACGACCCCCTTTTCAGTTTTATTAAAAAATAGAAGAAGAAGATGAAGAAAGGAAAAGGAAAATAGAAAAGGAAAGAGGTAAAGTAAGAAGGTGATAAAGAGGAAGCTGTTACTGAATATTTTTGAAAAATATGGTAAAGAAAAGTGAATAATTATCGAATTCCAATTGCTAGTGGGTTAATATTTGGTATTAAGGTGATCAAGGGTAGACACATGTTAACCCATACATCCCCGATCTAGATCCATTTAACCCTAACTACCAAATTATCCCGATCTAGATCTGAGATAGATGAGAAAGTTTAATTCTACAGTTTATTCAATATTTCCACTAATATCCAATATTTGAAAAATAAACGACGAAGTTGATGGCATGTTAGAATCGACCACAAAGAGAAAAAAAAAAATCAGAGTATTACATATTCGTAGAAGATTTTGACTCTCACAGTTCTCCCATGCTGATCATTCGTTCAGGCTACTTCAGTCCTTTTTACTTCCTTCATAGAGCCAACTTAAGTTAGTATTAACATTCAATGAGTTTAATTGATAACTACCATTAATTATAATAAATCACACATATATGTCAAAATAATGGATGCACTTAATACTAAACCTACATTTCACTCACACACACATTCATACAGGACAATGTATACTTCGGGTTGTATTTAGTTAAATTAAACTAACCTAACTACATTACTATATACATTTATTACATTTCAATAAAAGAAAAATTAGTTGGACATAACAGGGAAAAAATTTAATACATGGAAAGAATGTTTCATTAACATGCATAGAACTTCGCTAATTTTATCAAGACCAAATAACACATTTCTCTTCCTATATATATATTAAAAGTTGAATTACATAAAAGAGAATTTGACAAAAAAAAATGAAAGACAAAAATAAAAAAAATTCAAAGATCAATACATTTAGGATTCAATGTCATGAATATATATATATATCGTTGCGGAAAAAGAAAGAAAAAATAAATAAAAAAAATATATATATATATATATATAATTGGTTAATCATTCTAAAAAAAACACTTTAGTAACATTTTATTAGGTCTCTGTCCCAAGAGGAGACATTTCGACGATTTTATGAGTCTTTGTTCTCACATCGATAATAGCTCCTTTTTCCAACTCTCTTTTCGCACTGTGGTTTGTGTCCATGAGAGTGTTTAATTGTTTTTGATTTAGCTATAGACAAATAGTCGCTTCATATCACATATATATGTATATTTCTCATTTCGTCACTCGACGCACTCAATATAAAATTTCAAAGTTTATCAAGGTTAAAAAAAATTTTGAATCCAGTCACAGATATTGAGAACATATTTCCATATTCCGGTATTCACATTAAGTTATCAACTAAATTTCTCTTCATTAAATTTAAGACCAGTAATTTTCTTTATAGTATAGATCTTGTAGTCAAAAGATTCTAGTCACTGAATAGTTAAATTTCTGATCGTAGGGGAAGGATTTGTTTCAGAGTCTACTGATAGAAGATTCGTTGGTGGGGCACACTGTTTCGTAGGTTATTAATTTCACTTTGATCTTGCGAATAAATTTGGATGAGGATTAGGGTTATTTTACTTATATTACGACCTGCTACTCGTTTTACTTACATGCGGTATTTAACATTATATTCAACTTTAATAGTTACAGACATCAGTAACCACTCAACAAAATGTAATTTATTACAATATACGCGGTAACACTATATGTCACAAATAGTTGGTAAAGGTCGGGTGTCAAAAACCTATGGCAACCTAAACAAAACCAGGGTAAATACCGAGCCCATTACATACATACTCGTATATATATATATTCATATTACTCAATACAATAAATTTCACTTTAATATCCATCGTAGTATTTTGTCGACGTTTAAATTCTACATAACCGTTCATATTCGACAAGTATTCATATTTTATAAATGTTTATATTTTATTGGCTCAAAGACAAAACAAAAACCCTGACTATCAAAATTCACTTTTTTCTCTCATAAGGTTGCAACATTGTACTTTCTATGTATAAACCCGATAATCAATAATCATTTTCAATTTACTAAAGATCCGCATATATATATATAAAAAATAGTTGGTGTTATTTAGTGACATAAGAGGTGGAAATGTAACAAATTGAGCAGGCACGTAACTTTTAAAACTATGTAAGCACATATATAGATGTATATATAAAAAAAAATCAATGTTATTGGAAACTAGTGGGCCCAGACTACTAATACATACACACTATATGACCAATCAATAGAAATAAAAACCAGAAATCAGTTGTCAATGGATATAATTTGTATGATCCATGAATAACGAATGTTTCTAGGAATCCGAAAGCATAGTGTACCTTCCCATCAATTTCTCCAGTGGTGGATTGAATATCGCGAAAATGGTCCCGAGATGTGCTGCAATACCTCCACGAATTGCATCCCTCGATGTCTCAGTTAGTACATACGATCGAAATAAGTGATATAGAATATTGTACATTTTCATGAGTTTCAGAAATCAGGGGGGGGAAGGTTGAAAAAGTAAAAAAAAAAATCTCGAAGTAATGAAGACAGAGAGAGATAGAGAAGAAAGACGAAGAATAGTGGCGCCAAAGACTTAAGTGAGAAATAACTAACGCTACAAAGACAAAAGTCGAATTTCTATCTCGACAAATCCATAGCCAAAATATTCTTAACATGCCAAAAGGGTGGTCTACTCAAATACGTAGACTCAAGGAACGCCCTGCTGCCAAGGATGCAAGTTCTGTGTCCATCAGATCCCAATCCCACAAGAATTTGGTTGTAAGATTGAAATCCGATCCCCGTATCCGGCCCAAACCAGCAGGTTCCCGGAAATCGTCCGGAAGGTTAGAGAAGGCGCTAATTTAGAATTTCAAGAAAAAAAAAATCATCCGACCTCTTGGAAACTAGAAGATTCCAGAATAGGGATGAAATTAGAGTAATAGCTAAGGTATCCCTAATTAGTGATTTGCCAAAATTAAAAAAAAAATTAAATAAATAAACTGAATTTTGGATCGGTGATTTCAATTACCGAAACATCACCGATGGCTACCCAGCGCAGACATGCCACCGTCTGGGACGTCGTTAATTTCCCTCATCTAATTAAACTAAGAAAAGACATGAAAATACTTAAGGGGACTAGGGGTCGACGTCCGGGTACGCTACATTTAGTAGCAGTTAATTTAATCGGATAGTCCGAACTGAGTTATATGAACACTGCACAATAAATAAATAAGGTAAGCAACAAAAACAAAACAAAAAAAAATCTCGGAGAGGCTATGAATGCTAAAGATACAAATGACCGAAACCTGTACTTTTCGATGATCACAGGATATAGCAGTTGGTTTTCTTAATTATCATTTCTGTCATCCTTTAGAAGTAATTCCCACATGATACTACTCTATCTATTGAAAGGCTTAAGATCTGGGGCTGTTATTATGAGGTACATAAATGCAAAGTAACACACAATTCCCAACTATAATTTACATTCAAGTAGCAAACTCGGTTGGATGAATGCACTGGTGTGGAAGTCAAAACGCGAGAGATTTTTTTTTTTTCGTAAACATATTCATATTTTCACTATATAAAATTCACTAGGCCTATCCATTTAAATATAGGGGTCGTCATCTCGTTCATATTATATATCATATTATTAACATATCATTACGTTCATTCATTATCTACTAATTTTCGCACGAAGTAATATTTTATCAACACCCTATTTTGTACATTTTACACGCAGGCCATACACATATCTACATTACGCAGTAATAAATATATATATATATATATAACTATCACAATCTATCACGCTCAAACCACCACACGATCACATTCATCGAACCACGTACTCTTTATTTCGAAGCACCCAAATTGTATTTACCTTGCAGGTTTAAAAGAAAAAAAATCATACATGTATTTACGGAAAGTTAAATTGTCAATGATTAATCTATTTCTGATTTGTTGATAAAACTGAAGCAACAATGGAATTTTCGACAGCCACGGGAAGAAAGAATTTAATACTACATTTGGAACCAAACAGTAACAGCATATGGGCTTTACTTCTATTAAGAAAATAGGTATTCTTTATTTCGGCGGATATTTCAATTTCTACTGACCCTAGCAAGCTGAAATTTTCAGTACAGTAAGATCTCATGCTATTTTATACGAAGGTATACTCATCTGACCCGAAATCCATGTCCAATGAAAGTAATTTTTGAATAAATGACTAAAATCCAACAACCTAGATCACTAAGTTATGCGATGTCGTATTGTCAACAAACAATTGAGTACCGAAACCGGACGCTGTGGCGCTGTAGTGGAGGCATAATTTACCGTGTACTGAAATGTATACTTGTACTCATTAATCAGAAATTTAATATTTACTCTGGTTTATTTCTGTTAGGAAAATGGTACTAAATTAACACATATTTATACACTGTCCAAATCGAAAATTCACACACTCACACAAAACTACTAACTACATACACCACTGCTAATACTATACATAAAACAACTAACTAAACCAAACATGCACCATTTAGTTACATGCATGTTGACAAAATAAATACTCCCTTCTGATATATACCGTCGGCTCTATTAAATTTAGAGGGGGCAAAATGAGAAAGGTAAACACTAGGTCCAATTGACCTGACCAATTGTTTACATAATGACTACCAAAAGTTGATGCCCGGGGGGCACCTTAAGGAAGTTTATAGAGGGTCCCTTCCCCTAAAAGGGGAAAAGGCCCTAAAACGAACAATAACTAACCCATTCCCCCGCTAGAACCGGTTCAATTTAGAAAAGGGGATAGGAGCCCTTTTGAACTAACATAAGCTGCCATTATGATTATTTACAGTACTATTAAACCTACTACATACATGCAATTACGAAATAAATAATAATAAATCACATTTACTTAATACACGACCAACATGCACTAATCAGGTCGTAATTTCCCTAATCCCTAATTGAATTTGGAATAACAAGAAAAAAAAAGTAAAGTCACTCTTTCACTTTTGCTGTTATAGCTGGGCAGCAAACATGGCTTCCTGCAAACCGAAATCCTGAATCAGATATTTTCCCCTGGTTTTGCAGTTCTTTCAACAAAAATATGGGTTTCCTGGCTCCCGATTAATCACACGACGTTTACGATGACATTTAGTCTAAAT
Organism: Thermobia domestica; assembly: GCF_964235325.1. Taxonomy (NCBI): domain Eukaryota; kingdom Metazoa; phylum Arthropoda; class Insecta; order Zygentoma; family Lepismatidae; genus Thermobia; species Thermobia domestica. Next base: position 94,187 of record NW_027656290.1, on the reverse strand, counting down.
TTTACCTGTTTTACACTCGAAATCCACGTCTTTACCAGCCAGTATAGCGTAGTTGATTTCCACGGCTGTGCTCGTAGAGTCGTTCTTGATTATTCCGATAACATTGCGCCGAAAAAGCCAGAGGTAGGAGAATTCCTCCAATCAGAAAGAAAACTTTAGCCGCGGAAATTACAAAGCGAATGGAAATTTGGTAAATCCAGATATAACCGGATCTGAAAGTGACTAAGGACTACTGAGAGGGGGTGAGGGAAAAGGTTAGGTACCTGACTAAATTCTACATTGGTCTGAAATTAAGAAAATTTATATCCAATGACAGAACTATGTTTCGGTATGACGTCAGAATGGTAAACCTGGAAACTTTTCAACTTATATATCAGAAAATGGGATTTACACTTAATCAAAATATAAATAAATATATTATACAGTGGGAAATATGGTTATTAATGAAACCTTTCGATTCATTATATTTAATTCGAAGTAAAGGGAGTAAATAAATTGTGTAGCTAAACCGAAATTGAATAAAAAAAAAATTACTAGGTACAGGGTGCGTAAAAAAAAAATTGCCATTACTTTCAACTGTAATGGTACATTACAGTTTTCCCCGGCCCATTAACAAAATTTTGTTAGAATAACAAAATTTTGCTAATTGGGAATACTAACTACTGATGCTTGTTAAATTAACACACTCATTCATCTCATTCAAACATTACCAGTCACACTAGGACAGTATATTATATCTACTTGGGGTATTGCGCGAGTAATTCATTACGTTTATCTTCTGTACAATTGAAAATCTTTAAATTTCGAAAATTGTGAGTTCCGATACTTTTTTTTTTTTCAGTAGTGTTCATATAGCAATAGAACGGACAGAAGTTCTAACTGAGAAATCGACAGAGACAATTCGTAAGGCTTCACCCGTCGACTAGTATATCTGATGACATTAGGATGCAGTTTCCCGACGATCACTTCCATTTAATATTGTTCTAGGCTCACCGTTACCACGCACTTGCGAATGGATTGAATTCTGGGGTCGATTTACATTATTGTTACTATTATTGTTATTATTATTGCCCTGACTATTACCGTTCTCCCTTCTTCCGTACGTCCTGTTAAAATTCCTCCTGGTGTTATCGCCCCTATCCGGGTTCGATGCCATGTTGGTACGGTCATAGGGACGATAACTCCGGCGATTGTTGAACATGGGCCGATTCCTAAATAGTCGCCGGCCATTATTGTTGTTTTCTGAGCCATACCCACTAGGATAACGAGATCCAGCTTGGGTATAACTCAGGAAATCTGTCTGGCAACTTGCCGTTACCTTCGTCTTCGTCGGTTTTAGAATCTTTGCCTGTCGGGCGAAGTATCGTTTTGGTGGACCACCAACTTCCTTACCGCACAAGGCAGCTAAACGTGAGGTGACTTCTCGCACCGTTTGGCACAAGTGGGACGCTATGGCCCGGGACTCATCAGGTGGAAGAGCGTTAACTATAATATCTACCAGTTCGGCCTGAGAGGGATGTTCAGCTATCTGATAATATAGTTCGATAATTTTCCAAGCATAGTCCAAGAGGGATCCATACTTGGAGCGATCATACCGGAGTGATTGTAAGTTTCTTTTTTGGAGTCGTTCGATGTGCTCATTACAATATTCTTCTTTGAAAAGAATCAAAAAATCACCGAACGTCCGGATTTGGTATTTAACCGAGGCAAACCATGCGCCCGAAGCGGCGATCAAACATTTTTCAACTATTTGTAGGCGTTCTCCATCAGTAAGTTTGTACATGTCTAGATATTGCTGCAATCTTCGCAGAAAAACTCTAGGTAACCCGTTAGTAATGTTCCCATCGAAAGTGGGGAAACGTTCAATATCCCGGAGGGAAACTTTAGAGCTCATACTATACGGGGCAGGAAAAGAATCTAGTGGAATCAACGCATTATCCTGAGCGGTTGGGGTTGTCACCGGATTTGTCACCGACGGAGTGGTCACTGAACTGAACGCTCCCATATGACCAAGAGAGGTTTTATAATTAGTATTGACCATGTAAGGTTCGAATTTAGGACCCACCACTGCAGTAACTGACGGTCCGGCACATCTCCTTTCCCCTCCTGGCAGCACGCTGTAAGATTGTACCATTTCAAAGGTAGAGTGAGCATTTACGCTAGTGACTGTTGTAGTCACAACACTCGACTGCATCGGTACATCGAAATTACTCAACCATGATTTCGAGGTTTGCTGATGCGGGGGACAATACATGGTTGTGTCCCGTGCATCAGGCAACACTTGACTCTTTCCCGGGAGGACGTTACTCGTTTCGGGGAAATTTTTCCCTATAGAATCGCTATCAGGAAAAGGATAGGAGATGTCAGACTTGACGATTTCCAGTTTAGTAATCTTCCCCTTAATACTGTCTACCTCAGTTTGAATTCGACTAATTCTTTGATCAACCGACTCTAGTTTAGTTTCTATTGATAGGTCGGATATTACAACATTCAATTTACTTATTTCAGCCTGCTGCTGTTCAACCTTTCGTTCGATGTCACCAAATCTTTTGTTTGTACCCTCAAACCTTACATCTATTTCGTTTAGTTTCTCATTTGTTTCGTCTCTGAGCTGCTCGGTAGACTGTTGGGCCTGGTATCTAACCTGCTCCAGTTCAGTAGACGTTTGTTCTTTCAATTTACTAATCGAAGAAGCAAAGTCTAAACAAATCTGGTCAAATTTGTTGTTTAATACCTCGAATCGAGCGTCGGTCTCTCGTTTCGAGGTATCAAACTTCTCATTTATCTCACGCCTTAAGTTTTCACTATTCTGATTTATCTCACGCCTCATTTCTGTATTATTTTGTTCCATGTTAGAAAATTTTTCATGCATCATTTCCATCATCTGGCGAATTAATGCAGACGTGTCAGACCCTCCAGATGACATTCCTTCCTTCGGGTTTGCCGTCTGATCCCGAGAATCACTGTGATTTTCATTTTTTTCCTCATCGTCGAGGTCAGATATCTCCGCTGGAGATATTTGGCCTCGGTCCTTTTCACAATCCTCACAATATTTTTCTATTTCGCCGGTTTGCACCTTTTCTGCATTTTCAGCAGTGTCATCTAAATTGGAACAAGCAAAGTGGATCCATTTTAGTCCACAACCGGTGCATCTAATTAATCTTCGCGGGGCGCGAGATCTTTTCTCTCTTTCATCTAATGTGCATTGAGTGCACGTGACTTCACACTCGCCCTGTGACACCACAACCTTTTTTGTTGCCATAGTTTTGAGACACTTTACACTTTACAAAAGACAAGATATATATAGCAAAAATACACATATACTATAAAATACTTATTTGCTATCCAGACAAGTATTATTCATGACTTAAAGGACTCCCATTCTCTTTCCTTCCTTGAAACCCTTCTAGCGTTTAATTCTAATTTTAGAAAAATTTGGACACTCCTTCTCTTTCTCCCCCTTAGAAAAGGAAACAAAAATGACAAAGTAGCCAACGACTCTACTTATTTCATTTGACTATAAAATTTCTCTTATTAATTTCAATGTTGTAATCAATTCAACATGCCTTCAACCTCACTCTTTGACATTCTAAAAAAAAATTTCAAATCTATCGGTTGCCATTCAAACTGAGATCCGTTGCCATGGAAACAAACGTTGCCATAACAACCATTCTTATCGCGGTTCACCAACTCAAACTGATTGGCATGATAACTGGTATTATTCAATAAGCATTTTCAGATCCGTTACCACAGTAAACATGGTTACCATAGCAACAGTCTTGTCACGTGTCGCCAATTTAAAACTGTAAAAGGGAAAGTCGTCGTTGCCATAGAAACTACCGTTTCCATAACAACGAATCCTGTCACTTCTTGTCAGTCTAAAACTGTTTGAAGAAAAGAATAAGTCGTAAGTGGGAACCCTTCACCCCTGGTGGGGATGTTCATGAAGCTATCAGCTTATGTCTAATTACGTTGGAATATATTAGCCGTTTCTTAATTTTGAACATACTAGATTCGATCGAAACGAGAAAACTTTTTATCGGACTTCTAAAGAGAATGAAATAAAATAACTAAATACATGACCGTGTTTATTACACCTAGGATTCCCAGTCACGACCCCCTTTTCAGTTTTATTAAAAAATAGAAGAAGAAGATGAAGAAAGGAAAAGGAAAATAGAAAAGGAAAGAGGTAAAGTAAGAAGGTGATAAAGAGGAAGCTGTTACTGAATATTTTTGAAAAATATGGTAAAGAAAAGTGAATAATTATCGAATTCCAATAGCTAGTGGGTTAATATTTGGTATTAAGGTGATCAAGGGTAGACACATGTTAACCCATACATCCCCGATCTAGATCCATTTAACCCTAACTACCAAATTATCCCGATCTAGATCTGAGATAGATGAGAAAGTTTAATTCTACAGTTTATTCAATATTTCCACTAATATCCAATATTTGAAAAATAAACGACGAAGTTGATGGCATGTTAGAATCGACCACAAAGAGAAAAAAAAAATCAGAGTATTACATATTCGTAGAAGATTTTGACTCTCACAGTTCTCCCATGCTGATCATTCGTTCAGGCTACTTCAGTCCTTTTTACTTCCTTCATAGAGCCAACTTAAGTTAGTATTAACATTCAATGAGTTTAATTGATAACTACCATTAATTATAATAAATCACACATATATGTCAAAATAATGGATGCACTTAATACTAAACCTACATTTCACTCACACACACATTCATACAGGACAATGTATACTTCGGGTTGTATTTAGTTAAATTAAACTAACCTAACTACATTACTATATACATTTATTACATTTCAATAAAAGAAAAATTAGTTGGACATAACAGGAAAAAAATTTAATACATGGAAAGAATGTTTCATTAACATGCATAGAACTTCGCTAATTTTATCAAGACCAAATAACACATTTCTCTTCCTATATATATATTAAAAGTTGAATTACATAAAAGAGAATTTGACAAAAAAAAAATGAAAGACAAAAATAAAAAAAATTCAAAGATCAATACATTTAGGATTCAATGTCATGAATATATATATATATCGTTGCGGAAAAAGAAAGAAAAAATAAATAAAAAAAATATATATATATATATATATAATTGGTTAATCATTCTAAAAAAACACTTTAGTAACACTTTATTAGGTCTCTGTCCCAAGAGGAGACATTTCGACGATTTTATGAGTCTTTGTTCTCACATCGATAATAGCTCCTTTTTCCAACTCTCTTTTCGCACTGTGGTTTGTGTCCATGAGAGTGTTTAATTGTTTTTGATTTAGCTATAGACAAATAGTCGCTTCATATCACATATATATGTATATTTCTCATTTCGTCACTCGACGCACTCAATATAAAATTTCAAAGTTTATCAAGGTTAAAAAAAATTTTGAATCCAGTCACAGATATTGAGAACATATTTCCATATTCCGGTATTCACATTAAGTTATCAACTAAATTTCTCTTCATTAAATTTAAGACCAGTAATTTTCTTTATAGTATAGATCTTGTAGTCAAAAGATTCTAGTCACTGAATAGTTAAATTTCTGATCGTAGGGGAAGGATTTGTTTCAGAGTCTACTGATAGAAGATTCGTTGGTGGGGCACACTGTTTCGTAGGTTATTAATTTCACTTTGATCTTGCGAATAAATTTGGATGAGGATTAGGGTTATTTTACTTATATTACGACCTGCTACTCGTTTTACTTACATGCGGTATTTAACATTATATTCAACTTTAATAGTTACAGACATCAGTAACCACTCAACAAAATGTAATTTATTACAATATACGCGGTAACACTATATGTCACAAATAGTTGGTAAAGGTCGGGTGTCAAAAACCTATGGCAACCTAAACAAAACCAGGGTAAATACCGAGCCCATTACATACATACTCGTATATATATATATTCATATTACTCAATACAATAAATTTCACTTTAATATCCATCGTAGTATTTTGTCGACGTTTAAATTCTACATAACCGTTCATATTCGACAAGTATTCATATTTTATAAATGTTTATATTTTATTGGCTCAAAGACAAAACAAAAACCCTGACTATCAAAATTCACTTTTTTCTCTCATAAGGTTGCAACATTGTACTTTCTATGTATAAACCCGATAATCAATAATCATTTTCAATTTACTAAAGATCCGCATATATATATATAAAAAATAGTTGGTGTTATTTAGTGACATAAGAGGTGGAAATGTAACAAATTGAGCAGGCACGTAACTTTTAAAACTATGTAAGCACATATATAGATGTATATATAAAAAAAAATCAATGTTATTGGAAACTAGTGGGCCCAGACTACTAATACATACACACTATATGACCAATCAATAGAAATAAAAACCAGAAATCAGTTGTCAATGGATATAATTTGTATGATCCATGAATAACGAATGTTTCTAGGAATCCGAAAGCATAGTGTACCTTCCCATCAATTTCTCCAGTGGTGGATTGAATATCGCGAAAATGGTCCCGAGATGTGCTGCAATACCTCCACGAATTGCATCCCTCGATGTCTCAGTTAGTACATACGATCGAAATAAGTGATATAGAATATTGTACATTTTCATGAGTTTCAGAAATCAGGGGGGGGGGGAAGGTTGAAAAAGTAAAAAAAAAAATCTCGAAGTAATGAAGACAGAGAGAGATAGAGAAGAAAGACGAAGAATAGTGGCGCCAAAGACTTAAGTGAGAAATAACTAACGCTACAAAGACAAAAGTCGAATTTCTATCTCGACAAATCCATAGCCAAAATATTCTTAACATGCCAAAAGGGTGGTCTACTCAAATACGTAGACTCAAGGAACGCCCTGCTGCCAAGGATGCAAGTTCTGTGTCCATCAGATCCCAATCCCACAAGAATTTGGTTGTAAGATTGAAATCCGATCCCCGTATCCGGCCCAAACCAGCAGGTTCCCGGAAATCGTCCGGAAGGTTAGAGAAGGCGCTAATTTAGAATTTCAAGAAAAAAAAAATCATCCGACCTCTTGGAAACTAGAAGATTCCAGAATAGGGATGAAATTAGAGTAATAGCTAAGGTATCCCTAATTAGTGATTTGCCAAAATTAAAAAAAAAATTAAATAAATAAACTGAATTTTGGATCGGTGATTTCAATTACCGAAACATCACCGATGGCTACCCAGCGCAGACATGCCACCGTCTGGGACGTCGTTAATTTCCCTCATCTAATTAAACTAAGAAAAGACATGAAAATACTTAAGGGGACTAGGGGTCGACGTCCGGGTACGCTACATTTAGTAGCAGTTAATTTAATCGGATAGTCCGAACTGAGTTATATGAACACTGCACAATAAATAAATAAGGTAAGCAACAAAAACAAAACAAAAAAAAAATCTCGGAGAGGCTATGAATGCTAAAGATACAAATGACCGAAACCTGTACTTTTCGATGATCACAGGATATAGCAGTTGGTTTTCTTAATTATCATTTCTGTCATCCTTTAGAAGTAATTCCCACATGATACTACTCTATCTATTGAAAGGCTTAAGATCTGGGGCTGTTATTATGAGGTACATAAATGCAAAGTAACACACAATTCCCAACTATAATTTACATTCAAGTAGCAAACTCGGTTGGATGAATGCACTGGTGTGGAAGTCAAAACGCGAGAGATTTTTTTTTTTTTTCGTAAACATATTCATATTTTCACTATATAAAATTCACTAGGCCTATCCATTTAAATATAGGGGTCGTCATCTCGTTCATATTATATATCATATTATTAACATATCATTACGTTCATTCATTATCTACTAATTTTCGCACGAAGTAATATTTTATCAACACCCTATTTTGTACATTTTACACGCAGGCCATACACATATCTACATTACGCAGTAATAAATATATATATATATAACTATCACAATCTATCACGCTCAAACCACCACACGATCACATTCATCGAACCACGTACTCTTTATTTCGAAGCACCCAAATTGTATTTACCTTGCAGGTTTAAAAGAAAAAAAATCATACATGTATTTACGGAAAGTTAAATTGTCAATGATTAATCTATTTCTGATTTGTTGATAAAACTGAAGCAACAATGGAATTTTCGACAGCCACGGGAAGAAAGAATTTAATACTACATTTGGAACCAAACAGTAACAGCATATGGGCTTTACTTCTATTAAGAAAATAGGTATTCTTTATTTCGGCGGATATTTCAATTTCTACTGACCCTAGCAAGCTGAAATTTTCAGTACGGTAAGATCTCATGCTATTTTATACGAAGGTATACTCATCTGACCCGAAATCCATGTCCAATGAAAGTAATTTTTGAATAAATGACTAAAATCCAACAACCTAGATCACTAAGTTATGCGATGTCGTATTGTCAACAAACAATTGAGTACCGAAACCGGACGCTGTGGCGCTGTAGTGGAGGCATAATTTACCGTGTACTGAAATGTATACTTGTACTCATTAATCAGAAATTTAATATTTACTCTGGTTTATTTCTGTTAGGAAAATGGTACTAAATTAACACATATTTATACACTGTCCAAATCGAAAATTCACACACTCACACAAAACTACTAACTACATACACCACTGCTAATACTATACATAAAACAACTAACTAAACCAAACATGCACCATTTAGTTACATGCATGTTGACAAAATAAATACTCCCTTCTGATATATACCGTCGGCTCTATTAAATTTAGAGGGGGCAAAATGAGAAAGGTAAACACTAGGTCCAATTGACCTGACCAATTGTTTACATAATGACTACCAAAAGTTGATGCCCGGGGGGCACCTTAAGGAAGTTTATAGAGGGTCCCTTCCCCTAAAAGGGGAAAAGGCCCTAAAACGAACAATAACTAACCCATTCCCCCGCTAGAACCGGTTCAATTTAGAAAAGGGGATAGGAGCCCTTTTGAACTAACATAAGCTGCCATTATGATTATTTACAGTACTATTAAACCTACTACATACATGCAATTACGAAATAAATAATAATAAATCACATTTACTTAATACACGACCAACATGCACTAATCAGGTCGTAATTTCCCTAATCCCTAATTGAATTTGGAATAACAAGAAAAAAAAAGTAAAGTCACTCTTTCACTTTTGCTGTTATAGCTGGGCAGCAAACATGGCTTCCTGCAAACCGAAATCCTGAATCAGATATTTTCCCCTGGTTTTGCAGTTCTTTCAACAAAAATATGGGTTTCCTGGCTCCCGATTAATCACACGACGTTTACGATGACATTTAGTCTAAATTTTACCTGTTTTACACTCGAAATCCACGTCTTTACCAGCCAGTATAGCGTAGTTGATTTCCACGGCTGTGCTCGTAGAGTCGTTCTTGATTATTCCGATAACATTGCGCCGAAAAAGCCAGAGGTAGGAGAATTCCTCCAATCAGAAAGAAAACTTTAGCCGCGGAAATTACAAAGCGAATGGAAATTTGGTAAATCCAGATATAACCGGATCTGAAAGTGACTAAGGACTACTGAGAGGGGGTGAGGGAAAAGGTTAGGTACCTGACTAAATTCTACATTGGTCTGAAATTAAGAAAATTTATATCCAATGACAGAACTATGTTTCGGTATGACGTCAGAATGGTAAACCTGGAAACTTTTCAACTTATATATCAGAAAATGGGATTTACACTTAATCAAAATATAAATAAATATATTATACAGTGGGAAATATGGTTATTAATGAAACCTTTCGATTCATTATATTTAATTCGAAGTAAAGGGAGTAAATAAATTGTGTAGCTAAACCGAAATTGAATAAAAAAAAAATTACTAGGTACAGGGTGCGTAAAAAAAAAATTGCCATTACTTTCAACTGTAATGGTACATTACATCCTGATGTGTAGAATATGAAAACATTTTTTGTTCTAACATTGAAAATATATATACAGGGTGCATCAAAATAAACCGTTGCAGAAGACAAGATAACACTTCGATTTCAGAAAATCTTAAAAGTTTGATATAATTAGGTAGTTTCTCTTTGTGTTACGTAAAAATACACATATGTGATCCTCGGGTGTCATATGCAAGCAACCTAGTGGTGTGTCAGTGTAGGGAAATGCAGTGAAATATGCGTTATTTTGAAAAAAAGAATAAAGTAGTAACAAACATGGTAGAGAATAAGGTCCTTTTTTTCAGCCGTAGGGACATGGGTTTGCGACCGCTATGAGAGAAGTGCTGGTACTCGAGTTTGAGCTTTATTTCTTGAAAATACGATAAATGGTTCTTAAGATATAGACCAAAACACATTATTATACACGACAATTAGTAACAATTCAATATGCACATAATGACATATAATATATTGTTAGGCGGTTGCCAGCCAACATTTTTACGTGAAATAAGAAAATTAAAACAAAATTGAATAGCTCCGTGGTAATTGGAATCAATTTTTGACAGAAGGTGTGCGTCATGTGATCTCGTTGAAAAGGTAAGGGTTAAAGTCGTTCATGTAGAATATATGTTTCTAACTTCATTATTTTATTTTTATTCTGCTAATTTGTGCTTTTCGTACATATCCTGATGTGTAGAATATGAAAACAACATATTTTGTTCTGACATCGAAAATATATATACAGGGTGCATCAAAATATACCGCTGCAGAAGACAAAATAACACTTCGATTTCAGAAAAATATATAAGTTTGATAGAATTAGGTAGTTTCTCTTTGTGTTACGTAAAAATACGCATATGTGATCCTCGGGTGTCATATGCAAGCAACCTAGTGGTGTGTCAGTGTAGGGAAATGCAGTGAAATATGCGTTATTTTGAAAAAAAGAATAAAGTAGTAACAAACATGGTAGAGAATAAGGTCCTTTTTTTCAGCCGTAGGGACATGGGTTTGCGACCGCTATGAGAGAAGTGCTGGTACTCGAGTTTGAGCTTTATTTCTTGAAAATACGATAAATGGTTCTTAAGATATAGACCAAAACACATTATTATACACGACAATTAGTAACAATTCAATATGCACATAATGACATATAATATATTGTTAGGCGGTTGCCAGCCAACATTTTTACGTGAAATAAGAAAAGTAAAACAAAATTGAATAGCTCCGTGGTAATTGGAAACAATTTTTGACAGAAGGTGTGCGTCATGTGATCTCATTGAAAAGGTAAGGGTTATAGTCGTTCATGTAGAATAAATGTTTCTAACTTCATTATTTTATGCTTTTTCTGCTAATTTGTGCTTTTCGTACCTATCCTGATGTGTAGAATATGAAAACATTTTTTTTTTGTTCTAACATTGAAAATATATATACAGGGTGCATCAAAATAAACCGTTGCAGAAGACAAGATAACACTTCGATTTCAGAAAATCTTAAAAGTTTGATATAATTAGGTAGTTTCTCTTTGTGTTACGTAAAAATACGTATATGTGACCCTCGGGTGTCATATGCAAGCAACCTAGTGGTCTGTCAGTGTAGGGAAATGCAGTGAAATATGCGTGATTTTGAAAAAAAAAAAGAATAAAGTAGTAACAAAAATGGTAGAGAATAAGGTCCTTTTTTCAGCCGTAGGGACCTGGATTTGCGACCGCTATGAGAGAAGTGCTGGTACTCGAGTTTGAGCTTTATTTCGTGAAAATATGTTAAATGGTTCTTAAGGTATAGACCAAAACAGATCATAATACACGACAATTCTCAACAATTCGATATGTACATAATGACTTTTAATATATTGTTAGGCGGTTGCCAGCCAACATTTTTACGAAAAATAAGGAAATTATAGGAAGAATGTATAACTCAGTGGCAATTGGAAGCAATTTTTGACAGAAGGTGTGCGTCATGTGATGTCATTGAGAAGGTAAGGGTTAAAGTCGTTCATGTAGAATATATGTTACTAACTTCATTATTTTATGCTTTTTCTGCTAATTTGTGCCTTTCGTACCTATCCTGATGTGTAGAATATGAAAACAACATATTTTGTTCTGACATCGAAAATATATATACAGGGTGCATCAAAATATACCGCTGCAGAAGACAAAATAACACTTCGATTTCAGAAAAATATGAGAGTTTGATATAATTAGGTAGTTTCTCTTTGTGTTACGTAAAAATACGCATATGTGATCCTCGGGTGTCATATGAAAGCAACCTAGTGGTGTGTCAGTGTAGGGAAATGCAGTGAAATATGCGTTATTTTGAAAAAAAGAATAAAGTAGTAACAAACATGGTAGAGAATAAGGTACTTTTTTTCAGCCATAGGGTCCCGGGTTTGCGACCGCTATGAGAGAAGTGCTGGTACTCGAGTTTGAGCTTTATTTCGTGAAAATATGTTAAATGGTTCTTAAGATATAGACCAAAACAGATTATAATACACGACAATTCTCAACAATTCGATATGTACATAATGACATATAATGTATTGTTAGGCGGTTGCCAGCCAACATTTTTACGAAAAATAAAGAAATTATAGGAAAAATGAATAACTCAGTGGTAAATGGAGTCAATTTTTTACAGAAGGTGTGCGTCATGTGTTCTCATTGAAAAGGTAAGGGTTATAGTCGTTCATGTAGAATATATGTTTCTAACTTCATTATTTTATGCTTTTTCTGCTAATTTGTGCCTTTCGTACCTATCCTGATGTGTAGAATATGAAAACATTTTTTGTTCTAACATTGAAAATATATATACAGGGTGCATCAAAATAAACCGTTGCAGAAGACAAGATAACACTTCGATTTCAGAAAATCTTAAAAGTTTGATATAATTAGGTAGTTTCTCTTTGTGTTACGTAAAAATACACATATGTGATCCTCGGGTGTCATATGCAAGCAACCTAGTGGTGTGTCAGTGTAGGGAAATGCAGTGAAATATGCGTTATTTTGAAAAAAAGAATAAAGTAGTAACAAACATGGTAGAGAATAAGGTCCTTTTTTTCAGCCGTAGGGACATGGGTTTGCGACCGCTATGAGAGAAGTGCTGGTACTCGAGTTTGAGCTTTATTTCTTGAAAATACGATAAATGGTTCTTAAGATATAGACCAAAACACATTATTATACACGACAATTAGTAACAATTCAATATGCACATAATGACATATAATATATTGTTAGGCGGTTGCCAGCCAACATTTTTACGTGAAATAAGAAAATTAAAACAAAATTGAATAGCTCCGTGGTAATTGGAATCAATTTTTGACAGAAGGTGTGCGTCATGTGATCTCGTTGAAAAGGTAAGGGTTAAAGTCGTTCATGTAGAATATATGTTTCTAACTTCATTATTTTATTTTTATTCTGCTAATTTGTGCTTTTCGTACATATCCTGATGTGTAGAATATGAAAACAACATATTTTGTTCTGACATCGAAAATATATATAGGGTGCATCCAAATAAACCGTTGCACAAGACAAGATAACACATCGATTTCAGAAAAATATAAAACTTTCATATAATTAGGTAGTTTCTCTTTGTGTTACGTAAACATACACATATGTGATTTTCGAGTGTCATATGCAAGCAACCTAGTGGTGTGTCAGTGTAAGGAAGTGCAGTGAAATGTGTGTTATTTTGAAAAAAACAGTAAAGTAGAACCAAACATGGTAGAGAATAAGGAACTTTGTTTCAGCCATAGGGACCCGGGTTTGCGACCGCGATGAGACAAGTGCATGTACTCGAGTTTGAGCTTTATTTCGTGAAAATATGTTAAATGGTTCTTAAGATATAGACCAAAACAGATTATAATACACGACAATTCTCAACAATTTGATATGTAAATAATGACATATAATATATTGTTAGGCGGTTGCCAGCCAACATTTTTACGAAAAATAAAAAAATTATAAGAAAAATGAATAACTCAGTGGTAAATGGAGTCAATTTTTTACAGAAGGTGTGCGTCATGTGTTCTCATTGAGAAGGTAAGCGTTAAAGTCGTTCATGTAGAATATATGTTGCTAACTTCATTATTTTATGCTTTTTCTGCTAATTTGTGCCTTTCGTACCTATCCTGATGTGTAGAATATGAAATCAACATATTTTGTTCTGACATCGAAAATATATATACAGGGTGCATCAAAATAAACCGTTGCACAAAACAAGATAACACTTCGATTTCAAAAAATATAAAACTTTCATATAATTAGGTAGTTTCTCTTTGTGTTACGTAAAAATACACATATGTGATCCTCGGGTGTCATATGAAAGCAAACTAGTGGTGAGTCAGTGTAGGGGAGTGCAGTGAAATATGTGTTATTTTGAAAAAACAGTAAAGTAGAACCAAACATGGTAGAGAATAAGGAACTTTGTTTCAGCCATAGGGACCCGGGTTTGCGACCACGATGAGACAAGTGCATGTACTCGAGTTTGAGCTTTATTTCGTGAAAATATGTTAAATGGTTCTTAAGATATAGACCAAAACAGATTATAATACACGACAATTCCCAACAATTCGATATGTACATAATGACATATAATGTATTGTTAGGCGGTTGCCAGCCAACATTTTTACGAAAAATAAAGAAATTATAGGAAAAATGAATAACTCAGTGGTAAATGGAGTCAATTTTTTACAGAAGGTGTGCGTCATGTGCTCTCATTGAAAAGGTAAGGGTTATAGTCGTTCATGTAGAATATATGTTTCTAACTTCATTATTTTATGCTTTTTCTGCTAATTTGTGCCTTTCGTACCTATCCTGATGTGTAGAATATGAAAACATTTTTTGTTCTAACATTGAAAATATATATACAGGGTGCATCAAAATAAACCGTTGCAGAAGACAAGATAACACTTCGATTTCAGAAAATCTTAAAAGTTTGATATAATTAGGTAGTTTCTCTTTGTGTTACGTAAAAATACACATATGTGATCCTCGGGTGTCATATGCAAGCAACCTAGTGGTGTGTCAGTGTAGGGAAATGCAGTGAAATATGCGTTATTTTGAAAAAAAGAATAAAGTAGTAACAAACATGGTAGAGAATAAGGTCCTTTTTTTCAGCCGTAGGGACATGGGTTTGCGACCGCTATGAGAGAAGTGCTTGTACTCGAGTTTGAGCTTTATTTCTTGAAAATACGATAAATGGTTCTTAAGATATAGACCAAAACAGATTATAATACACGACAATTCTCAACAATTCGATATGTACATAATGACATATAATGTATTGTTAGGCGGTTGCCAGCCAACATTTTTACGAAAAATAAAGAAATTATAGGAAAAATGAATAACTCAGTGGTAAATGGAGTCAATTTTTTACAGAAGGTGTGCGTCATGTGTTCTCATTGAGAAGGTAAGGGTTAAAGTCGTTCATGTAGAATATATGTTACTAACTTCATTATTTTATGCTTTTTCTGCTAATTTGTGCCTTTCGTACCTATCCTGATGTGTAGAATATGAAAACAACATATTTTGTTCTGACATCGAAAATATATATACAGGGTGCATCAAAATATACCGCTGCAGAAGAGAAAATAACACTTCGATTTCAGAAAAATATGAGAGTTTGATATAATTAGGTAGTTTCTCTTTGTGTTACGTAAAAATACGCATATGTGATCCTCGGGTGTCATATGAAAGCAACCTAGTGGTGTGTCAGTGTAGGGAAATGCAGTGAAATATGCGTTATTTTGAAAAAAAGAATAAAGTAGTAACAAACATGGTAGAGAATAAGGTACTTTTTTTCAGCCATAGGGTCCCGGGTTTGCGACCGCTATGAGAGAAGTGCTGGTACTCGAGTTTGAGCTTTATTTCGTGAAAATATGTTAAATGGTTCTTAAGATATAGACCAAAACAGATTATAATACACGACAATTCTCAACAATTCGATATGTACATAATGACATATAATGTATTGTTAGGCGGTTGCCAGCCAACATTTTTACGAAAAATAAAGAAATTATAGGAAAAATGAATAACTCAGTGGTAAATGGAGTCAATTTTTTACAGAAGGTGTGCGTCATGTGTTCTCATTGAAAAGGTAAGGGTTATAGTCGTTCATGTAGAATATATGTTTCTAACTTCATTATTTTATGCTTTTTCTGCTAATTTGTGCCTTTCGTACCTATCCTGATGTGTAGAATATGAAAACATTTTTTGTTCTAACATTGAAAATATATATACAGGGTGCATCAAAATAAACCGTTGCAGAAGACAAGATAACACTTCGATTTCAGAAAATCTTAAAAGTTTGATATAATTAGGTAGTTTCTCTTTGTGTTACGTAAAAATACACATATGTGATCCTCGGGTGTCATATGCAAGCAACCTAGTGGTGTGTCAGTGTAGGGAAATGCAGTGAAATATGCGTTATTTTGAAAAAAAGAATAAAGTAGTAACAAACATGGTAGAGAATAAGGTCCTTTTTTTCAGCCGTAGGGACATGGGTTTGCGACCGCTATGAGAGAAGTGCTGGTACTCGAGTTTGAGCTTTATTTCTTGAAAATACGATAAATGGTTCTTAAGATATAGACCAAAACACATTATTATACACGACAATTAGTAACAATTCAATATGCACATAATGACATATAATATATTGTTAGGCGGTTGCCAGCCAACATTTTTACGTGAAATAAGAAAATTAAAACAAAATTGAATAGCTCCGTGGTAATTGGAATCAATTTTTGACAGAAGGTGTGCGTCATGTGATCTCGTTGAAAAGGTAAGGGTTAAAGTCGTTCATGTAGAATATATGTTTCTAACTTCATTATTTTATTTTTATTCTGCTAATTTGTGCTTTTCGTACATATCCTGATGTGTAGAATATGAAAACAACATATTTTGTTCTGACATCGAAAATATATATACAGGGTGCATCCAAATAAACCGTTGCACAAGACAAGATAACACATCGATTTCAGAAAAATATAAAACTTTCATATAATTAGGTAGTTTCTCTTTGTGTTACGTAAACATACACATATGTGATTTTCGAGTGTCATATGCAAGCAACCTAGTGGTGTGTCAGTGTAAGGAAGTGCAGTGAAATGTGTGTTATTTTGAAAAAAACAGTAAAGTAGAACCAAACATGGTAGAGAATAAGGAACTTTGTTTCAGCCATAGGGACCCGGGTTTGCGACCGCGATGAGACAAGTGCATGTACTCGAGTTTGAGCTTTATTTCGTGAAAATATGTTAAATGGTTCTTAAGATATAGACCAAAACAGATTATAATACACGACAATTCTCAATAATTTGATATGTAAATAATGACATATAATATATTGTTAGGCGGTTGCCAGCCAACATTTTTACGAAAAATAAAAAAATTATAAGAAAAATGAATAACTCAGTGGTAAATGGAGTCAATTTTTTACAGAAGGTGTGCGTCATGTGTTCTCATTGAGAAGGTAAACGTTAAAGTCGTTCATGTAGAATATATGTTGCTAACTTCATTATTTTATGCTTTTTCTGCTAATTTGTGCCTTTCGTACCTATCCTGATGTGTAGAATATGAAATCAACATATTTTGTTCTGACATCGAAAATATATATACAGGGTGCATCAAAATAAACCGTTGCACAAAACAAGATAACACTTCGATTTCAAAAAATATAAAACTTTCATATAATTAGGTAGTTTCTCTTTGTGTTACGTAAAAATACACATATGTGATCCTCGGGTGTCATATGAAAGCAAACTAGTGGTGAGTCAGTGTAGGGGAGTGCAGTGAAATATGTGTTATTTTGAAAAAACAGTAAAGTAGAACCAAACATGGTAGAGAATAAGGAACTTTGTTTCAGCCATAGGGACCCGGGTTTGCGACCACGATGAGACAAGTGCATGTACTCGAGTTTGAGCTTTATTTCGTGAAAATATGTTAAATGGTTCTTAAGATATAGACCAAAACAGATTATAATACACGACAATTCTCAACAATTCGATATGTACATAATGACATATAATGTATTGTTAGGCGGTTGCCAGCCAACATTTTTACGAAAAATAAAGAAATTATAGGAAAAATGAATAACTCAGTGGTAAATGGAGTCAATTTTTTACAGAAGGTGTGCGTCATGTGCTCTCATTGAAAAGGTAAGGGTTATAGTCGTTCATGTAGAATATATGTTTCTAACTTCATTATTTTATGCTTTTTCTGCTAATTTGTGCCTTTCGTACCTATCCTGATGTGTAGAATATGAAAACATTTTTTGTTCTAACATTGAAAATATATATACAGGGTGCATCAAAATAAACCGTTGCAGAAGACAAGATAACACTTCGATTTCAGAAAATCTTAAAAGTTTGATATAATTAGGTAGTTTCTCTTTGTGTTACGTAAAAATACACATATGTGATCCTCGGGTGTCATATGCAAGCAACCTAGTGGTGTGTCAGTGTAGGGAAATGCAGTGAAATATGCGTTATTTTGAAAAAAAGAATAAAGTAGTAACAAACATGGTAGAGAATAAGGTCCTTTTTTTCAGCCGTAGGGACATGGGTTTGCGACCGCTATGAGAGAAGTGCTTGTACTCGAGTTTGAGCTTTATTTCTTGAAAATACGATAAATGGTTCTTAAGATATAGACCAAAACAGATTATAATACACGACAATTCTCAACAATTCGATATGTACATAATGACATATAATGTATTGTTAGGCGGTTGCCAGCCAACATTTTTACGAAAAATAAAGAAATTATAGGAAAAATGAATAACTCAGTGGTAAATGGAGTCAATTTTTTACAGAAGGTGTGCGTCATGTGTTCTCATTGAGAAGGTAAGGGTTAAAGTCGTTCATGTAGAATATATGTTACTAACTTCATTATTTTATGCTTTTTCTGCTAATTTGTGCCTTTCGTACCTATCCTGATGTGTAGAATATGAAAACAACATATTTTGTTCTGACATCGAAAATATATATACAGGGTGCATCAAAATATACCGCTGCAGAAGACAAAATAACACTTCGATTTCAGAAAAATATGAGAGTTTGATATAATTAGGTAGTTTCTCTTTGTGTTACGTAAAAATACGCATATGTGATCCTCGGGTGTCATATGAAAGCAACCTAGTGGTGTGTCAGTGTAGGGAAATGCAGTGAAATATGCGTTATTTTGAAAAAAAGAATAAAGTAGTAACAAACATGGTAGAGAATAAGGTACTTTTTTTCAGCCATAGGGTCCCGGGTTTGCGACCGCTATGAGAGAAGTGCTGGTACTCGAGTTTGAGCTTTATTTCGTGAAAATATGTTAAATGGTTCTTAAGATATAGACCAAAACAGATTATAATACACGACAATTCTCAACAATTCGATATGTACATAATGACATATAATGTATTGTTAGGCGGTTGCCAGCCAACATTTTTACGAAAAATAAAGAAATTATAGGAAAAATGAATAACTCAGTGGTAAATGGAGTCAATTTTTTACAGAAGGTGTGCGTCATGTGTTCTCATTGAAAAGGTAAGGGTTATAGTCGTTCATGTAGAATATATGTTTCTAACTTCATTATTTTATGCTTTTTCTGCTAATTTGTGCCTTTCGTACCTATCCTGATGTGTAGAATATGAAAACATTTTTTGTTCTAACATTGAAAATATATATACAGGGTGCATCAAAATAAACCGTTGCAGAAGACAAGATAACACTTCGATTTCAGAAAATCTTAAAAGTTTGATATAATTAGGTAGTTTCTCTTTGTGTTACGTAAAAATACACATATGTGATCCTCGGGTGTCATATGCAAGCAACCTAGTGGTGTGTCAGTGTAGGGAAATGCAGTGAAATATGCGTTATTTTGAAAAAAAGAATAAAGTAGTAACAAACATGGTAGAGAATAAGGTCCTTTTTTTCAGCCGTAGGGACATGGGTTTGCGACCGCTATGAGAGAAGTGCTGGTACTCGAGTTTGAGCTTTATTTCTTGAAAATACGATAAATGGTTCTTAAGATATAGACCAAAACACATTATTATACACGACAATTAGTAACAATTCAATATGCACATAATGACATATAATATATTGTTAGGCGGTTGCCAGCCAACATTTTTACGTGAAATAAGAAAATTAAAACAAAATTGAATAGCTCCGTGGTAATTGGAATCAATTTTTGACAGAAGGTGTGCGTCATGTGATCTCGTTGAAAAGGTAAGGGTTAAAGTCGTTCATGTAGAATATATGTTTCTAACTTCATTATTTTATTTTTATTCTGCTAATTTGTGCTTTTCGTACATATCCTGATGTGTAGAATATGAAAACAACATATTTTGTTCTGACATCGAAAATATATATACAGGGTGCATCCAAATAAACCGTTGCACAAGACAAGATAACACATCGATTTCAGAAAAATATAAAACTTTCATATAATTAGGTAGTTTCTCTTTGTGTTACGTAAACATACACATATGTGATTTTCGAGTGTCATATGCAAGCAACCTAGTGGTGTGTCAGTGTAAGGAAGTGCAGTGAAATGTGTGTTATTTTGAAAAAAACAGTAAAGTAGAACCAAACATGGTAGAGAATAAGGAACTTTGTTTCAGCCATAGGGACCCGGGTTTGCGACCGCGATGAGACAAGTGCATGTACTCGAGTTTGAGCTTTATTTCGTGAAAATATGTTAAATGGTTCTTAAGATATAGACCAAAACAGATTATAATACACGACAATTCTCAACAATTTGATATGTAAATAATGACATATAATATATTGTTAGGCGGTTGCCAGCCAACATTTTTACGAAAAATAAAAAAATTATAAGAAAAATGAATAACTCAGTGGTAAATGGAGTCAATTTTTTACAGAAGGTGTGCGTCATGTATTCTCATTGAGAAGGTAAACGTTAAAGTCGTTCATGTAGAATATATGTTGCTAACTTCATTATTTTATGCTTTTTCTGCTAATTTGTGCCTTTCGTACCTATCCTGATGTGTAGAATATGAAATCAACATATTTTGTTCTGACATCGAAAATATATATACAGGGTGCATCAAAATAAACCGTTGCACAAAACAAGATAACACTTCGATTTCAAAAAATATAAAACTTTCATATAATTAGGTAGTTTCTCTTTGTGTTACGTAAAAATACACATATGTGATCCTCGGGTGTCATATGCAAGCAACCTAGTGGTGTGTCAGTGTAGGGAAATGCAGTGAAATATGCGTTATTTTGAAAAAAAGAATAAAGTAGTAACAAACATGGTAGAGAATAAGGTCCTTTTTTTCAGCCGTAGGGACATGGGTTTGCGACCGCTATGAGAGAAGTGCTTGTACTCGAGTTTGAGCTTTATTTCTTGAAAATACGATAAATGGTTCTTAAGATATAGACCAAAACAGATTATAATACACGACAATTCTCAACAATTCGATATGTACATAATGACATATAATGTATTGTTAGGCGGTTGCCAGCCAACATTTTTACGAAAAATAAAGAAATTATAGGAAAAATGAATAACTCAGTGGTAAATGGAGTCAATTTTTTACAGAAGGTGTGCGTCATGTGTTCTCATTGAGAAGGTAAGGGTTAAAGTCGTTCATGTAGAATATATGTTACTAACTTCATTATTTTATGCTTTTTCTGCTAATTTGTGCCTTTCGTACCTATCCTGATGTGTAGAATATGAAAACAACATATTTTGTTCTGACATCGAAAATATATATACAGGGTGCATCAAAATAAACCGTTGCAGAAGACAAGATAACACTTCGATTTCAGAAAATCTTAAAAGTTTGATATAATTAGGTAGTTTCTCTTTGTGTTACGTAAAAATACACATATGTGATCCTCGGGTGTCATATGCAAGCAACCTAGTGGTGTGTCAGTGTAGGGAAATGCAGTGAAATATGCGTTATTTTGAAAAAAAGAATAAAGTAGTAACAAACATGGTAGAGAATAAGGTCCTTTTTTTCAGCCGTAGGGACATGGGTTTGCGACCGCTATGAGAGAAGTGCTTGTACTCGAGTTTGAGCTTTATTTCTTGAAAATACGATAAATGGTTCTTAAGATATAGACCAAAACAGATTATAATACACGACAATTCTCAACAATTCGATATGTACATAATGACATATAATGTATTGTTAGGCGGTTGCCAGCCAACATTTTTACGAAAAATAAAGAAATTATAGGAAAAATGAATAACTCAGTGGTAAATGGAGTCAATTTTTTACAGAAGGTGTGCGTCATGTGTTCTCATTGAAAAGGTAAGGGTTATAGTCGTTCATGTAGAATATATGTTTCTAACTTCATTATTTTATGCTTTTTCTGCTAATTTGTGCCTTTCGTACCTATCCTGATGTGTAGAATATGAAAACATTTTTTGTTCTAACATTGAAAATATATATACAGGGTGCATCAAAATAAACCGTTGCAGAAGACAAGATAACACTTCGATTTCAGAAAATCTTAAAAGTTTGATATAATTAGGTAGTTTCTCTTTGTGTTACGTAAAAATACACATATGTGATCCTCGGGTGTCATATGCAAGCAACCTAGTGGTGTGTCAGTGTAGGGAAATGCAGTGAAATATGCGTTATTTTGAAAAAAAGAATAAAGTAGTAACAAACATGGTAGAGAATAAGGTCCTTTTTTTCAGCCGTAGGGACATGGGTTTGCGACCGCTATGAGAGAAGTGCTGGTACTCGAGTTTGAGCTTTATTTCTTGAAAATACGATAAATGGTTCTTAAGATATAGACCAAAACACATTATTATACACGACAATTAGTAACAATTCAATATGCACATAATGACATATAATATATTGTTAGGCGGTTGCCAGCCAACATTTTTACGTGAAATAAGAAAATTAAAACAAAATTGAATAGCTCCGTGGTAATTGGAATCAATTTTTGACAGAAGGTGTGCGTCATGTGATCTCGTTGAAAAGGTAAGGGTTAAAGTCGTTCATGTAGAATATATGTTTCTAACTTCATTATTTTATTTTTATTCTGCTAATTTGTGCTTTTCGTACATATCCTGATGTGTAGAATATGAAAACAACATATTTTGTTCTGACATCGAAAATATATATACAGGGTGCATCCAAATAAACCGTTGCACAAGACAAGATAACACATCGATTTCAGAAAAATATAAAACTTTCATATAATTAGGTAGTTTCTCTTTGTGTTACGTAAACATACACATATGTGATTTTCGAGTGTCATATGCAAGCAACCTAGTGGTGTGTCAGTGTAAGGAAGTGCAGTGAAATGTGTGTTATTTTGAAAAAAACAGTAAAGTAGAACCAAACATGGTAGAGAATAAGGAACTTTGTTTCAGCCATAGGGACCCGGGTTTGCGACCGCGATGAGACAAGTGCATGTACTCGAGTTTGAGCTTTATTTCGTGAAAATATGTTAAATGGTTCTTAAGATATAGACCAAAACAGATTATAATACACGACAATTCTCAACAATTTGATATGTAAATAATGACATATAATATATTGTTAGGCGGTTGCCAGCCAACATTTTTACGAAAAATAAAAAAATTATAAGAAAAATGAATAACTCAGTGGTAAATGGAGTCAATTTTTTACAGAAGGTGTGCGTCATGTGTTCTCATTGAGAAGGTAAGCGTTAAAGTCGTTCATGTAGAATATATGTTGCTAACTTCATTATTTTATGCTTTTTCTGCTAATTTGTGCCTTTCGTACCTATCCTGATGTGTAGAATATGAAATCAACATATTTTGTTCTGACATCGAAAATATATATACAGGGTGCATCAAAATAAACCGTTGCACAAAACAAGATAACACTTCGATTTCAAAAAATATAAAACTTTCATATAATTAGGTAGTTTCTCTTTGTGTTACGTAAAAATACACATATGTGATCCTCGGGTGTCATATGAAAGCAAACTAGTGGTGAGTCAGTGTAGGGGAGTGCAGTGAAATATGTGTTATTTTGAAAAAACAGTAAAGTAGAACCAAACATGGTAGAGAATAAGGAACTTTGTTTCAGCCATAGGGACCCGGGTTTGCGACCACGATGAGACAAGTGCATGTACTCGAGTTTGAGCTTTATTTCGTGAAAATATGTTAAATGGTTCTTAAGATATAGACCAAAACAGATTATAATACACTACAATTCTCAACAATTCGATATGTACATAATGACATATAATGTATTGTTAGGCGGTTGCCAGCCAACATTTTTACGAAAAATAAAGAAATTATAGGAAAAATGAATAACTCAGTGGTAAATGGAGTCAATTTTTTACAGAAGGTGTGCGTCATGTGCTCTCATTGAAAAGGTAAGGGTTATAGTCGTTCATGTAGAATATATGTTTCTAACTTCATTATTTTATGCTTTTTCTGCTAATTTGTGCCTTTCGTACCTATCCTGATGTGTAGAATATGAAAACATTTTTTGTTCTAACATTGAAAATATATATACAGGGTGCATCAAAATAAACCGTTGCAGAAGACAAGATAACACTTCGATTTCAGAAAATCTTAAAAGTTTGATATAATTAGGTAGTTTCTCTTTGTGTTACGTAAAAATACACATATGTGATCCTCGGGTGTCATATGCAAGCAACCTAGTGGTGTGTCAGTGTAGGGAAATGCAGTGAAATATGCGTTATTTTGAAAAAAAGAATAAAGTAGTAACAAACATGGTAGAGAATAAGGTCCTTTTTTTCAGCCGTAGGGACATGGGTTTGCGACCGCTATGAGAGAAGTGCTTGTACTCGAGTTTGAGCTTTATTTCTTGAAAATACGATAAATGGTTCTTAAGATATAGACCAAAACAGATTATAATACACGACAATTCTCAACAATTCGATATGTACATAATGACATATAATGTATTGTTAGGCGGTTGCCAGCCAACATTTTTACGAAAAATAAAGAAATTATAGGAAAAATGAATAACTCAGTGGTAAATGGAGTCAATTTTTTACAGAAGGTGTGCGTCATGTGTTCTCATTGAGAAGGTAAGGGTTAAAGTCGTTCATGTAGAATATATGTTACTAACTTCATTATTTTATGCTTTTTCTGCTAATTTGTGCCTTTCGTACCTATCCTGATGTGTAGAATATGAAAACAACATATTTTGTTCTGACATCGAAAATATATATACAGGGTGCATCAAAATATACCGCTGCAGAAGAGAAAATAACACTTCGATTTCAGAAAAATATGAGAGTTTGATATAATTAGGTAGTTTCTCTTTGTGTTACGTAAAAATACGCATATGTGATCCTCGGGTGTCATATGAAAGCAACCTAGTGGTGTGTCAGTGTAGGGAAATGCAGTGAAATATGCGTTATTTTGAAAAAAAGAATAAAGTAGTAACAAACATGGTAGAGAATAAGGTACTTTTTTTCAGCCATAGGGTCCCGGGTTTGCGACCGCTATGAGAGAAGTGCTGGTACTCGAGTTTGAGCTTTATTTCGTGAAAATATGTTAAATGGTTCTTAAGATATAGACCAAAACAGATTATAATACACGACAATTCTCAACAATTCGATATGTACATAATGACATATAATGTATTGTTAGGCGGTTGCCAGCCAACATTTTTACGAAAAATAAAGAAATTATAGGAAAAATGAATAACTCAGTGGTAAATGGAGTCAATTTTTTACAGAAGGTGTGCGTCATGTGTTCTCATTGAAAAGGTAAGGGTTATAGTCGTTCATGTAGAATATATGTTTCTAACTTCATTATTTTATGCTTTTTCTGCTAATTTGTGCCTTTCGTACCTATCCTGATGTGTAGAATATGAAAACATTTTTTGTTCTAACATTGAAAATATATATACAGGGTGCATCAAAATAAACCGTTGCAGAAGACAAGATAACACTTCGATTTCAGAAAATCTTAAAAGTTTGATATAATTAGGTAGTTTCTCTTTGTGTTACGTAAAAATACACATATGTGATCCTCGGGTGTCATATGCAAGCAACCTAGTGGTGTGTCAGTGTAGGGAAATGCAGTGAAATATGCGTTATTTTGAAAAAAAGAATAAAGTAGTAACAAACATGGTAGAGAATAAGGTCCTTTTTTTCAGCCGTAGGGACATGGGTTTGCGACCGCTATGAGAGAAGTGCTGGTACTCGAGTTTGAGCTTTATTTCTTGAAAATACGATAAATGGTTCTTAAGATATAGACCAAAACACATTATTATACACGACAATTAGTAACAATTCAATATGCACATAATGACATATAATATATTGTTAGGCGGTTGCCAGCCAACATTTTTACGTGAAATAAGAAAATTAAAACAAAATTGAATAGCTCCGTGGTAATTGGAATCAATTTTTGACAGAAGGTGTGCGTCATGTGATCTCGTTGAAAAGGTAAGGGTTAAAGTCGTTCATGTAGAATATATGTTTCTAACTTCATTATTTTATTTTTATTCTGCTAATTTGTGCTTTTCGTACATATCCTGATGTGTAGAATATGAAAACAACATATTTTGTTCTGACATCGAAAATATATATACAGGGTGCATCCAAATAAACCGTTGCAGAAGACAAGATAACACATCGATTTCAGAAAAATATAAAACTTTCATATAATTAGGTAGTTTCTCTTTGTGTTACGTAAACATACACATATGTGATTTTCGAGTGTCATATGCAAGCAACCTAGTGGTGTGTCAGTGTAAGGAAGTGCAGTGAAATGTGTGTTATTTTGAAAAAAACAGTAAAGTAGAACCAAACATGGTAGAGAATAAGGAACTTTGTTTCAGCCATAGGGACCCGGGTTTGCGACCGCGATGAGACAAGTGCATGTACTCGAGTTTGAGCTTTATTTCGTGAAAATATGTTAAATGGTTCTTAAGATATAGACCAAAACAGATTATAATACACGACAATTCTCAACAATTTGATATGTAAATAATGACATATAATATATTGTTAGGCGGTTGCCAGCCAACATTTTTACGAAAAATAAAAAAATTATAAGAAAAATGAATAACTCAGTGGTAAATGGAGTCAATTTTTTACAGAAGGTGTGCGTCATGTGTTCTCATTGAGAAGGTAAACGTTAAAGTCGTTCATGTAGAATATATGTTGCTAACTTCATTATTTTATGCTTTTTCTGCTAATTTGTGCCTTTCGTACCTATCCTGATGTGTAGAATATGAAATCAACATATTTTGTTCTGACATCGAAAATATATATACAGGGTGCATCAAAATAAACCGTTGCACAAAACAAGATAACACTTCGATTTCAAAAAATATAAAACTTTCATATAATTAGGTAGTTTCTCTTTGTGTTACGTAAAAATACACATATGTGATCCTCGGGAGTCATATGAAAGCAAACTAGTGGTGAGTCAGTGTAGGGGAGTGCAGTGAAATATGTGTTATTTTGAAAAAACAGTAAAGTAGAACCAAACATGGTAGAGAATAAGGAACTTTGTTTCAGCCATAGGGACCCGGGTTTGCGACCACGATGAGACAAGTGCATGTACTCGAGTTTGAGCTTTATTTCGTGAAAATATGTTAAATGGTTCTTAAGATATAGACCAAAACAGATTATAATACACGACAATTCTCAACAATTCGATATGTACATAATGACATATAATGTATTGTTAGGCGGTTGCCAGCCAACATTTTTACGAAAAATAAAGAAATTATAGGAAAAATGAATAACTCAGTGGTAAATGGAGTCAATTTTTTACAGAAGGTGTGCGTCATGTGCTCTCATTGAAAAGGTAAGGGTTATAGTCGTTCATGTAGAATATATGTTTCTAACTTCATTATTTTATGCTTTTTCTGCTAATTTGTGCCTTTCGTACCTATCCTGATGTGTAGAATATGAAAACATTTTTTGTTCTAACATTGAAAATATATATACAGGGTGCATCAAAATAAACCGTTGCAGAAGACAAGATAACACTTCGATTTCAGAAAATCTTAAAAGTTTGATATAATTAGGTAGTTTCTCTTTGTGTTACGTAAAAATACACATATGTGATCCTCGGGTGTCATATGCAAGCAACCTAGTGGTGTGTCAGTGTAGGGAAATGCAGTGAAATATGCGTTATTTTGAAAAAAAGAATAAAGTAGTAACAGCATGGTAGAGAATAAGGTCCTTTTTTTCAGCCGTAGGGACATGGGTTTGCGACCGCTATGAGAGAAGTGCTTGTACTCGAGTTTGAGCTTTATTTCTTGAAAATACGATAAATGGTTCTTAAGATATAGACCAAAACAGATTATAATACACGACAATTCTCAACAATTCGATATGTACATAATGACATATAATGTATTGTTAGGCGGTTGCCAGCCAACATTTTTACGAAAAATAAAGAAATTATAGGAAAAATGAATAACTCAGTGGTAAATGGAGTCAATTTTTTACAGAAGGTGTGCGTCATGTGTTCTCATTGAGAAGGTAAGGGTTAAAGTCGTTCAATGTAGAATATATGTTACTAACTTCATTATTTTATGCTTTTTCTGCTAATTTGTGCCTTTCGTACCTATCCTGATGTGTAGAATATGAAAACAACATATTTTGTTCTGACATCGAAAATATATATACAGGGTGCATCAAAATATACCGCTGCAGAAGACAAAATAACACTTCGATTTCAGAAAAATATATAAGTTTGATAGAATTAGGTAGTTTCTCTTTGTGTTACGTAAAAATACGCATATGTGATCCTCGGGTGTCATATGAAAGCAACCTAGTGGTGTGTCAGTGTAGGGAAATGCAGTGAAATATGCGTGATTTTGAAAAAAAGAATAAAGTAGTAACAAACATGGTAGAGAATAAGGTACTTTTTTTCAGCCATAGGGTCCCGGGTTTGCGACCGCTATGAGAGAAGTGCTGGTACTCGAGTTTGAGCTTTATTTCGTGAAAATATGTTAAATGGTTCTTAAGATATAGACCAAAACAGATTATAATACACGACAATTCTCAACAATTCGATATGTACATAATGACATATAATGTATTGTTAGGCGGTTGCCAGCCAACATTTTTACGAAAAATAAAGAAATTATAGGAAAAATGAATAACTCAGTGGTAAATGGAGTCAATTTTTTACAGAAGGTGTGCGTCATGTGCTCTCATTGAAAAGGTAAGGGTTATAGTCGTTCATGTAGAATATATGTTTCTAACTTCATTATTTTATGCTTTTTCTGCTAATTTGTGCCTTTCGTACCTATCCTGATGTGTAGAATATGAAAACATTTTTTGTTCTAACATTGAAAATATATATACAGGGTGCATCAAAATAAACCGTTGCAGAAGACAAGATAACACTTCGATTTCAGAAAATCTTAAAAGTTTGATATAATTAGGTAGTTTCTCTTTGTGTTACGTAAAAATACACATATGTGATCCTCGGGTGTCATATGCAAGCAACCTAGTGGTGTGTCAGTGTAGGGAAATGCAGTGAAATATGCGTTATTTTGAAAAAAAGAATAAAGTAGTAACAAACATGGTAGAGAATAAGGTCCTTTTTTTCAGCCGTAGGGACATGGGTTTGCGACCGCTATGAGAGAAGTGCTGGTACTCGAGTTTGAGCTTTATTTCTTGAAAATACGATAAATGGTTCTTAAGATATAGACCAAAACACATTATTATACACGACAATTAGTAACAATTCAATATGCACATAATGACATATAATATATTGTTAGGCGGTTGCCAGCCAACATTTTTACGTGAAATAAGAAAATTAAAACAAAATTGAATAGCTCCGTGGTAATTGGAATCAATTTTTGACAGAAGGTGTGCGTCATGTGATCTCGTTGAAAAGGTAAGGGTTAAAGTCGTTCATGTAGAATATATGTTTCTAACTTCATTATTTTATTTTTATTCTGCTAATTTGTGCTTTTCGTACATATCCTGATGTGTAGAATATGAAAACAACATATTTTGTTCTGACATCGAAAATATATATACAGGGTGCATCCAAATAAACCGTTGCACAAGACAAGATAACACATCAATTTCAGAAAAATATAAAACTTTCATATAATTAGGTAGTTTCTCTTTGTGTTACGTAAACATACACATATGTGATTTTCGAGTGTCATATGCAAGCAACCTAGTGGTGTGTCAGTGTAAGGAAGTGCAGTGAAATGTGTGTTATTTTGAAAAAAACAGTAAAGTAGAACCAAACATGGTAGAGAATAAGGAACTTTGTTTCAGCCATAGGGACCCGGGTTTGCGACCGCGATGAGACAAGTGCATGTACTCGAGTTTGAGCTTTATTTCGTGAAAATATGTTAAATGGTTCTTAAGATATAGACCAAAACAGATTATAATACACGACAATTCTCAACAATTTGATATGTAAATAATGACATATAATATATTGTTAGGCGGTTGCCAGCCAACATTTTTACGAAAAATAAAAAAATTATAAGAAAAATGAATAACTCAGTGGTAAATGGAGTCAATTTTTTACAGAAGGTGTGCGTCATGTGTTCTCATTGAGAAGGTAAACGTTAAAGTCGTTCATGTAGAATATATGTTGCTAACTTCATTATTTTATGCTTTTTCTGCTAATTTGTGCCTTTCGTACCTATCCTGATGTGTAGAATATGAAATCAACATATTTTGTTCTGACATCGAAAATATATATACAGGGTGCATCAAAATAAACCGTTGCACAAAACAAGATAACACTTCGATTTCAAAAAATATAAAACTTTCATATAATTAGGTAGTTTCTCTTTGTGTTACGTAAAAATACACATATGTGATCCTCGGGTGTCATATGAAAGCAAACTAGTGGTGAGTCAGTGTAGGGGAGTGCAGTGAAATATGTGTTATTTTGAAAAAACAGTAAAGTAGAACCAAACATGGTAGAGAATAAGGAACTTTGTTTCAGCCATAGGGACCCGGGTTTGCGACCACGATGAGACAAGTGCATGTACTCGAGTTTGAGCTTTATTTCGTGAAAATATGTTAAATGGTTCTTAAGATATAGACCAAAACAGATTATAATACACGACAATTCTCAACAATTCGATATGTACATAATGACATATAATGTATTGTTAGGCGGTTGCCAGCCAACATTTTTACGAAAAATAAAGAAATTATAGGAAAAATGAATAACTCAGTGGTAAATGGAGTCAATTTTTTACAGAAGGTGTGCGTCATGTGCTCTCATTGAAAAGGTAAGGGTTATAGTCGTTCATGTAGAATATATGTTTCTAACTTCATTATTTTATGCTTTTTCTGTTAATTTGTGCATTTCGTACCTATCCTGATGTGTAGAATATGAAAACATTTTTTGTTCTAACATTGAAAATATATATACAGGGTGCATCAAAATAAACCGTTGCAGAAGACAAGATAACACTTCGATTTCAGAAAATCTTAAAAGTTTGATATAATTAGGTAGTTTCTCTTTGTGTTACGTAAAAATACACATATGTGATCCTCGGGTGTCATATGCAAGCAACCTAGTGGTGTGTCAGTGTAGGGAAATGCAGTGAAATATGCGTTATTTTGAAAAAAAGAATAAAGTAGTAACAAACATGGTAGAGAATAAGGTCCTTTTTTTCAGCCGTAGGGACATGGGTTTGCGACCGCTATGAGAGAAGTGCTTGTACTCGAGTTTGAGCTTTATTTCTTGAAAATACGATAAATGGTTCTTAAGATATAGACCAAAACAGATTAT
This sequence comes from Thermobia domestica, assembly GCF_964235325.1. Lineage (NCBI taxonomy): Eukaryota > Metazoa > Arthropoda > Insecta > Zygentoma > Lepismatidae > Thermobia > Thermobia domestica. Next base: position 62,612 of record NW_027656290.1, on the reverse strand, counting down.
AATACACGACAATTCTCAACAATTCGATATGTACATAATGACATATAATGTATTGTTAGGCGGTTGCCAGCCAACATTTTTACGAAAAATAAAGAAATTATAGGAAAAATGAATAACTCAGTGGTAAATGGAGTCAATTTTTTTCAGAAGGTGTGCGTCATGTGTTCTCATTGAGAAGGTAAGGGTTAAAGTCGTTCATGTAGAATATATGTTACTAACTTCATTATTTTATGCTTTTTCTGCTAATTTGTGCCTTTCGTACCTATCCTGATGTGTAGAATATGAAAACAACATTTTTTGTTCTAACATTGAAAATATATATACAGGGTGCATCAAAATAAACCGTTGCAGAAGACAAGATAACACTTCGATTTCAGAAAATCTTAAAAGTTTGATATAATTAGGTAGTTTCTCTTTGTGTTACGTAAAAATACACATATGTGATCCTCGGGTGTCATATGCAAGCAACCTAGTGGTGTGTCAGTGTAGGGAAATGCAGTGAAATATGCGTTATTTTGAAAAAAAGAATAAAGTAGTAACAAACATGGTAGAGAATAAGGTCCTTTTTTTCAGCCGTAGGGACATGGGTTTGCGACCGCTATGAGAGAAGTGCTTGTACTCGAGTTTGAGCTTTATTTCTTGAAAATACGATAAATGGTTCTTAAGATATAGACCAAAACAGATTATAATACACGACAATTCTCAACAATTCGATATGTACATAATGACATATAATGTATTGTTAGGCGGTTGCCAGCCAACATTTTTACGAAAAATAAAGAAATTATAGGAAAAATGAATAACTCAGTGGTAAATGGAGTCAATTTTTTACAGAAGGTGTGCGTCATGTGTTCTCATTGAGAAGGTAAGGGTTAAAGTCGTTCATGTAGAATATATGTTACTAACTTCATTATTTTATGCTTTTTCTGCTAATTTGTGCCTTTCGTACCTATCCTGATGTGTAGAATATGAAAACAACATATTTTGTTCTAACATTGAAAATATATATACAGGGTGCATCAAAATAAACCGTTGCAGAAGACAAGATAACACTTCGATTTCAGAAAATCTTAAAAGTTTGATATAATTAGGTAGTTTCTCTTTGTGTTACGTAAAAATACACATATGTGATCCTCGGGTGTCATATGCAAGCAACCTAGTGGTGTGTCAGTGTAGGGAAATCCAGTGAAATATGCGTTATTTTGAAAAAAAGAATAAAGTAGTAACAAACATGGTAGAGAATAAGGTCCTTTTTTTCAGCCGTAGGGACATGGGTTTGCGACGGCTATGAGAGAAGTGCTTGTACTCGAGTTTGAGCTTTATTTCGTGAAAATATGTTAAATGGTTCTTAAGATATAGACCAAAACACATTATTATACACGACAATTAGTAACAATTCAATATGCACATAATGACATATAATATATTGTTAGACGGTTGCCAGCCAACATTTTTACATGAAATAAGAAAATTAAAACAAAATTGAATAGCTCCGTGGTAATTGGAAACAATTTTTGACAGAAGGTGTGCGTCATGTGCTCTCATTCAAAAGGTAAGGGTTATAGTCGTTCATGTAGAATAAATGTTTCTAACTTCATTATTTTATGCTTTTTCTGCTAATTTGTGCCTTTCGTACCTATCCTGATGTGTAGAATATGAAAACATTTTTTTTGTTCTAACATTGAAAATATATATACAGGGTGCATCAAAATAAACCGTTGCAGAAGACAAGATAACACTTCGATTTCAGAAAATCTTAAAAGTTTGATATAATTAGGTAGTTTCTCTTTGTGTTACGTAAAAATACGTATATGTGACCCTCGGGTGTCATATGCAAGCAACCTAGTGGTCTGTCAGTGTAGGGAAATGCAGTGAAATATGCGTGATTTTGAAAAAAAAAGAATAAAGTAGTAACAAACATGGTAGAGAATAAGGTCCTTTTTTCAGCCGTAGGGACCTGGATTTGCGACCGCTATGAGAGAAGTGCTGGTACTCCAGTTTGAGCTTTATTTCGTGAAAATATGTTAAATGGTTCTTAAGGTATAGACCAAAACAGATCATAATACACGACAATTCTCAACAATTCGATATGTACATAATGACTTTTAATATATTGTTAGGCGGTTGCCAGCCAACATTTTTACGAAAAATAAGGAAATTATAGGAAGAATGTATAACTCAGTGGCAATTGGAAGCAATTTTTTACAGAAGGTGTGCGTCATGTGTTCTCATTGAAAAGGTAAGGGTTATAGTCGTTCATGTAGAATATATGTTTCTAACTTCATTATTTTATGCTTTTTCTGCTAATTTGTGCCTTTCGTACCTATCCTGATGTGTAGAATATGAAAACATTTTTTGTTCTAACATTGAAAATATATATACAGGGTGCATCAAAATAAACCGTTGCAGAAGACAAGATAACACTTCGATTTCAGAAAATCTTAAAAGTTTGATATAATTAGGTAGTTTCTCTTTGTGTTACGTAAAAATACACATATGTGATCCTCGGGTGTCATATGCAAGCAACCTAGTGGTGTGTCAGTGTAGGGAAATGCAGTGAAATATGCGTTATTTTGAAAAAAAGAATAAAGTAGTAACAAACATGGTAGAGAATAAGGTCCTTTTTTTCAGCCGTAGGGACATGGGTTTGCGACCGCTATGAGAGAAGTGCTTGTACTCGAGTTTGAGCTTTATTTCTTGAAAATACGATAAATGGTTCTTAAGATATAGACCAAAACAGATTATAATACACGACAATTCTCAACAATTCGATATGTACATAATGACATATAATGTATTGTTAGGCGGTTGCCAGCCAACATTTTTACGAAAAATAAAGAAATTATAGGAAAAATGAATAACTCAGTGGTAAATGGAGTCAATTTTTTACAGAAGGTGTGCGTCATGTGTTCTCATTGAGAAGGTAAGGGTTAAAGTCGTTCATGTAGAATATATGTTACTAACTTCATTATTTTATGCTTTTTCTGCTAATTTGTGCCTTTCGTACCTATCCTGATGTGTAGAATATGAAAACAACATTTTTTGTTCTAACATTGAAAATATATATACAGGGTGCATCAAAATAAACCGTTGCAGAAGACAAGATAACACTTCGATTTCAGAAAATCTTAAAAGTTTGATATAATTAGGTAGTTTCTCTTTGTGTTACGTAAAAATACACATATGTGATCCTCGGGTGTCATATGCAAGCAACCTAGTGGTGTGTCAGTGTAGGGAAATGCAGTGAAATATGCGTTATTTTGAAAAAAAGAATAAAGTAGTAACAAACATGGTAGAGAATAAGGTCCTTTTTTTCAGCCGTAGGGACATGGGTTTGCGACCGCTATGAGAGAAGTGCTTGTACTCGAGTTTGAGCTTTATTTCTTGAAAATACGATAAATGGTTCTTAAGATATAGACCAAAACAGATTATAATACACGACAATTCTCAACAATTCGATATGTACATAATGACATATAATGTATTGTTAGGCGGTTGCCAGCCAACATTTTTACGAAAAATAAAGAAATTATAGGAAAAATGAATAACTCAGTGGTAAATGGAGTCAATTTTTTACAGAAGGTGTGCGTCATGTGTTCTCATTGAGAAGGTAAGGGTTAAAGTCGTTCATGTAGAATATATGTTACTAACTTCATTATTTTATGCTTTTTCTGCTAATTTGTGCCTTTCGTACCTATCCTGATGTGTAGAATATGAAAACAACATATTTTGTTCTAACATTGAAAATATATATACAGGGTGCATCAAAATAAACCGTTGCAGAAGACAAGATAACACTTCGATTTCAGAAAATCTTAAAAGTTTGATATAATTAGGTAGTTTCTCTTTGTGTTACGTAAAAATACACATATGTGATCCTCGGGTGTCATATGCAAGCAACCTAGTGGTGTGTCAGTGTAGGGAAATCCAGTGAAATATGCGTTATTTTGAAAAAAAGAATAAAGTAGTAACAAACATGGTAGAGAATAAGGTCCTTTTTTTCAGCCGTAGGGACATGGGTTTGCGACCGCTATGAGAGAAGTGCTTGTACTCGAGTTTGAGCTTTATTTCGTGAAAATATGTTAAATGGTTCTTAAGATATAGACCAAAACACATTATTATACACGACAGTTAGTAACAATTCAATATGCACATAATGACATATAATATATTGTTAGACGGTTGCCAGCCAACATTTTTACATGAAATAAGAAAATTAAAACAAAATTGAATAGCTCCGTGGTAATTGGAAACAATTTTTGACAGAAGGTGTGCGTCATGTGATCTCATTGAAAAGGTAAGGGTTATAGTCGTTCATGTAGAATAAATGTTTCTAACTTCATTATTTTATGCTTTTTCTGCTAATTTGTGCCTTTCGTACCTATCCTGATGTGTAGAATATGAAAACATTTTTTTTGTTCTAACATTGAAAATATATATACAGGGTGCATCAAAATAAACCGTTGCAGAAGACAAGATAACACTTCGATTTCAGAAAATCTTAAAAGTTTGATATAATTAGGTAGTTTCTCTTTGTGTTACGTAAAAATACGTATATGTGACCCTCGGGTGTCATATGCAAGCAACCTAGTGGTCTGTCAGTGTAGGGAAATGCAGTGAAATATGCGTGATTTTGAAAAAAAAAGAATAAAGTAGTAACAAACATGGTAGAGAATAAGGTCCTTTTTTCAGCCGTAGGGACCTGGATTTGCGACCGCTATGAGAGAAGTGCTGGTACTCCAGTTTGAGCTTTATTTCGTGAAAATATGTTAAATGGTTCTTAAGGTATAGACCAAAACAGATCATAATACACGACAATTCTCAACAATTCGATATGTACATAATGACTTTTAATATATTGTTAGGCGGTTGCCAGCCAACATTTTTACGAAAAATAAGGAAATTATAGGAAGAATGTATAACTCAGTGGCAATTGGAAGCAATTTTTTACAGAAGGTGTGCGTCATGTGTTCTCATTGAAAAGGTAAGGGTTATAGTCGTTCATGTAGAATATATGTTTCTAACTTCATTATTTTATGCTTTTTCTGCTAATTTGTGCCTTTCGTACCTATCCTGATGTGTAGAATATGAAAACATTTTTTGTTCTAACATTGAAAATATATATACAGGGTGCATCAAAATAAACCGTTGCAGAAGACAAGATAACACTTCGATTTCAGAAAATCTTAAAAGTTTGATATAATTAGGTAGTTTCTCTTTGTGTTACGTAAAAATACACATATGTGATCCTCGGGTGTCATATGCAAGCAACCTAGTGGTGTGTCAGTGTAGGGAAATGCAGTGAAATATGCGTTATTTTGAAAAAAAGAATAAAGTAGTAACAAACATGGTAGAGAATAAGGTCCTTTTTTTCAGCCGTAGGGACATGGGTTTGCGACCGCTATGAGAGAAGTGCTGGTACTCGAGTTTGAGCTTTATTTCTTGAAAATACGTTAAATGGTTCTTAAGATATAGACCAAAACAGATTATAAAACACGACAATTAGTAACAATTCAATATGCACATAATGACATATAATATATTGTTAGGCGGTTGCCAGCCAACATTTTTACGTGAAATAAGAAAATTAAAACAAAATTGAATAGCTCCGTGGTAATTGGAATCAATTTTTGACAGAAGGTGTGCGTCATGTGATCTCGTTGAAAAGGTAAGGGTTAAAGTCGTTCATGTAGAATATATGTTTCTAACTTCATTATTTTATTTTTATTCTGCTAATTTGTGCTTTTCGTACATATCCTGATGTGTAGAATATGAAAACAACATATTTTGTTCTGACATCGAAAATATATATACAGGGTGCATCAAAATATACCGCTGCAGAAGACAAAATAACACTTCGATTTCAGAAAAATATATAAGTTTGATAGAATTAGGTAGTTTCTCTTTGTGTTACGTAAAAATACGCATATGTGATCCTCGGGTGTCATATGCAAGCAACCTAGTGGTGTGTCAGTGTAGGGAAATGCAGTGAAATATGCGTTATTTTGAAAAAAAGAATAAAGTACTAACAAACATGGTAGAGAATAAGGTACTTTTTTTCAGCCATAGGGTCCCGGGTTTGCGACCGCTATGAGAGAAGTGCTGGTACTCGAGTTTGAGCTTTATTTCGTGAAAATATGTTAAATGGTTCTTAAGATATAGACCAAAACACATTATTATACACGACAATTAGTAACAATTCAATATGCACATAATGACATATAATATATTGTTAGACGGTTGCCAGCCAACATTTTTACATGAAATAAGAAAATTAAAATAAAATTGAATAGCTCCGTAATAATTGGAAACAATTTTTGACAGAAGGTGTGCGTCATGTGATCTCATTGAAAAGGTAAGGGTTATAGTCGTTCATGTGGAATAAATGTTTCTAACTTCATTATTTTATGCTTTTTCTGCTAATTTGTGCCTTTCGTACCTATCCTGATGTGTAGAATATGAAAACATTTTTTTTTGTTCTAACATTGAAAATATATATACAGGGTGCATCAAAATAAACCGTTGCAGAAGACAAGATAACACTTCGATTTCAGAAAATCTTAAAAGTTTGATATAATTAGGTAGTTTCTCTTTGTGTTACGTAAAAATACGTATATGTGACCCTCGGGTATCATATGCAAGCAACCTAGTGGTCTGTCAGTGTAGGGAAATGCAGTGAAATATGCGTGATTTTGAAAAAAAAAGAATAAAGTAGTAACAAACATGGTAGAGAATAAGGTCCTTTTTTCAGCCGTAGGGACCTGGATTTGCGACCGCTATGAGAGAAGTGCTGGTACTCGAGTTTGAGCTTTATTTCGTGAAAATATGTTAAATGGTTCTTAAGGTATAAACCAAAACAGATTATAATACACGACAATTCTCAACAATTCGATATGTACATAATGACTTTTAATATATTGTTAGGCGGTTGCCAGCCAACATTTTTACGAAAAATAAAGAAATTATAGGAAAAATGAATAACTCAGTGGTAAATGGAGTCAATTTTTTACAGAAGGTGTGCGTCATGTGTTCTCATTGAGAAGGTAAGGGTTAAAGTCGTTCATGTAGAATATATGTTACTAACTTTATTATTTTATGCTTTTTCTGCTAATTTGTGCCTTTCGTACCTATCCTGATGTGTAGAATATGAAATCAACATATTTTGTTCTGACATCGAAAATATATATACAGGGTGCATCCAAATAAACCGTTGCACAAGACAAGATAACACATCGATTTCAGAAAAATATAAAACTTTCATATAATTAGGTAGTTTCTCTTTGTGTTACGTAAACATACACATATGTGATTTTCGAGTGTCATATGCAAGCAACCTAGTTGTGTGTCAGTGTAAGGAAGTGCAGTGAAATGTGTGTTATTTTGAAAAAAACAGTAAAGTAGAACCAAACATGGTAGAGAATAAGGAACTTTGTTTCAGCCATAGGGACCCGGGTTTGCGACCGCGATGAGACAAGTGCATGTACTCGAGTTTGAGCTTTATTTCGTGAAAATATGTTAATTGGTTCTTAAGATATAGACCAAAACAGATTATAATACACGACAATTCTCAACAATTTGATATGTAAATAATGACATATAATATATTGTTAGGCGGTTGCCAGCCAACATTTTTACGAAAAATAAAGAAATTATAGGAAAAATGAATAACTCAGTGGTAAATGGAGTCAATTATTTAAAGAAGGTGTGCGTCATGTGTTCTCATTGAGAAGGTAAGGGTTAAAGTCGTTCATGTAGAATATATGTTGCTAACTTCATTATTTTATGCTTTTTCTGCTAATTTGTGCCTTTCGTACCTATCCTGATGTGTAGAATATGAAATCAACATATTTTGTTCTGACATCGAAAATATATATACAGGGTGCATCAAAATAAACCGTTGCACAAGACAAGATAACACTACGATTTCAAAAAATATAAAACTTTCATATAATTAGGTAGTTTCTCTTTGTGTTACGTAAAAATACACATATGTGATCCTCGGGTGTCATATGAAAGCAAACTAGTGGTGTGTCAGTGTAGGGAAGTGCAGTGAAATATGTGTTATTTTGAAAAAACAGTAAAGTAGAACCAAACATGGTAGAGAATAAGGAACTTTGTTTCAGCCATAGGGACCCGGGTTTGCGACCACGATGAGACAAGTGCATGTACTCGAGTTTGAGCTTTATTTCGTGAAAATATGTTAAATGGTTCTTAAGATATAGACCAAAACAGATTATAATACACGACAATTCTCAACAATTCGATATGTACATAATGACATATAATGTATTGTTAGGCGGTTGCCAGCCAACATTTTTACGAAAAATAAAGAAATTATAGGAAAAATGAATAACTCAGTGGTAAATGGAGTCAATTTTTTACAGAAGGTGTGCGTCATGTGTTCTCATTGAAAAGGTAAGGGTTATAGTCGTTCATGTAGAATATATGTTTCTAACTTCATTATTTTATGCTTTTTCTGCTAATTTGTGCCTTTCGTACCTATCCTGATGTGTAGAATATGAAAACATTTTTTGTTCTAACATTGAAAATATATATACAGGGTGCATCAAAATAAACCGTTGCAGAAGACAAGATAACACTTCGATTTCAGAAAATCTTAAAAGTTTGATATAATTAGGTAGTTTCTCTTTGTGTTACGTAAAAATACACATATGTGATCCTCGGGTGTCATATGCAAGCAACCTAGTGGTGTGTCAGTATAGGGAAATCCAGTGAAATATGCGTTATTTTGAAAAAAAGAATAAAGTACTAACAAACATGGTAGAGAATAAGGTACTTTTTTTCAGCCATAGGGTCCCGGGTTTGCGACCGCTATGAGAGAAGTGCTGGTACTCGAGTTTGAGCTTTATTTCGTGAAAATATGTTAAATGGTTCTTAAGATATAGACCAAAACACATTATTATACACGACAATTAGTAACAATTCAATATGCACATAATGACATATAATATATTGTTAGACGGTTGCCAGCCAACATTTTTACATGAAATAAGAAAATTAAAACAAAATTGAATAGCTCCGTGGTAATTGGAAACAATTTTTGACAGAAGGTGTGCGTCATGTGATCTCATTGAAAAGGTAAGGGTTATAGTCGTTCATGTAGAATAAATGTTTCTAACTTCATTATTTTATGCTTTTTCTGCTAATTTGTGCCTTTCGTACCTATCCTGATGTGTAGAATATGAAAACATTTTTTTTGTTCTAACATTGAAAATATATATACAGGGTGCATCAAAATAAACCGTTGCAGAAGACAAGATAACACTTCGATTTCAGAAAATCTTAAAAGTTTGATATAATTAGGTAGTTTCTCTTTGTGTTACGTAAAAATACGTATATGTGACCCTCGGGTGTCATATGCAAGCAACCTAGTGGTCTGTCAGTGTAGGGAAATGCAGTGAAATATGCGTGATTTTGAAAAAAAAAGAATAAAGTAGTAACAAACATGGTAGAGAATAAGGTCCTTTTTTCAGCCGTAGGGACCTGGATTTGCGACCGCTATGAGAGAAGTGCTGGTACTCCAGTTTGAGCTTTATTTCGTGAAAATATGTTAAATGGTTCTTAAGGTATAGACCAAAACAGATCATAATACACGACAATTCTCAACAATTCGATATGTACATAATGACTTTTAATATATTGTTAGGCGGTTGCCAGCCAACATTTTTACGAAAAATAAGGAAATTATAGGAAGAATGTATAACTCAGTGGCAATTGGAAGCAATTTTTTACAGAAGGTGTGCGTCATGTGTTCTCATTGAAAAGGTAAGGGTTATAGTCGTTCATGTAGAATATATGTTTCTAACTTCATTATTTTATGCTTTTTCTGCTAATTTGTGCCTTTCGTACCTATCCTGATGTGTAGAATATGAAAACATTTTTTGTTCTAACATTGAAAATATATATACAGGGTGCATCAAAATAAACCGTTGCAAGTAGTTAGGGATGGTTACTTCTGGCGCATTTCCCCCTCCCACCCCTAACTACCAAAAATTATGAAGCCGCCACTGACCATTACACTTTAACAAAGAAGGATACCCCAAGTGAGACTGAATATGCTTTTATGACATTTAAAATCATAAAAACTTACATCTAAACTTACATCTAAAAACTTAAATCTAAAACTACAACTCTTCTAACTTATAATGTCCCCATGGTAGGGTATTGATCCCATCCTTTAAAACACATCTCTTATCATCTACACAACTTAAAGCTAACTTATTTACTTCTATACTGTACAAATCGTGCTTATAACTTCTAATCAAGTTCATCTTCTTATAATATTCTTTTTGGCTAATCAAACAGTCCTTATATTCGTTAAATGAAAGTTCTTTATACACAACACTCTTCTTAACACCTTTAGCCTTCTTACAACACTTTTCTTTATCGAACTTACCTTTAAAGTCTTTATCTGTTAAATCTATTTGAGGTGCTTTTATACTGTACATCTTACTTCTTAAACCTACAAACTCTTCTATGATTGTGCCTTTAATCTCATCCTTCATCTTACCAAGTATTTTCTTATTGATTTGTGGTATCTTATATTTATTATCTTTAGGGTAATCACTTGTGTCGAAGTAATCAATGTAATTTTTCATGTCCTCGTACACATCTTCTGTTTGAATATGGTATATATAGCTATCAGTATCTGTATAACATACTTCTATTTTGTCTTGGTATTTTGGCTTCATCACATTATAATGGAAGTCGTACATTAAATATTTTGACAAATCTAGAATTGACATACCAACATAAATCGGTTTGTTAAATTGCACTTTAACCTTGTTCATGTGAACTGCTACTAAATTTTCCGTAAAAACTGTGGTACTCTTATAATTCGGTTTTGCTACAAGCTTCTCGTATTTTTTCTCATCACTTACAAGTTTGATATTAACTCTTTTTCTAATATTTTCCATAGTCTTTCCAAAAACTGAATTGTTCATGAGCTTATAAAAGTCTTTTTCAAAGTCATTTGTTGCTCTAGTTCTCATCTGCGTGTTTAAATCAATATATTTCTTTAACCAATCTGATTGTTCGAACTCTATTACTCGATGTATCTTGTTAAGTTTTAATCCAAGTGAAAGACATTGTTTTAGGTTTCGATAGTGAATTACATATTTTTCTTTGTCATATAGGGTTGTTAAGAGTTTTGATTGTTTTGAACCAGGTGGACATATGTTTTGAGGTGCTAATGGGTAGTCTTTGTGATAGTCATGCAATTTTTTAGGATATTCAAGATCAACTTCTAATATGTAACCAGTATCAGAATCATCAGGTATATTTGTGAAATCTATTTCTTCAATCTCATCCTCGCTTAACCATCTAAATCCCTTATACGGTAAATATTGACTCATTGCCCACCCATACAAGTTATTGGCGTCTAGATACATTAAGTAAGAATCTTCTTTATCCTTATCGTAATCTTCCATATACTTATTGTTTGCTTTCACATATCTTTTTGAACATTGACTAATCCCACCTCTTATACCTTTCTCTACCATTAATACCATATCATAATCCCATAACAGCTCTAATTTTATATTTGTCATCTTTAACATAGCATCCCAAGCTAAACCTGGTGCTGTCATATACCAAGCTGGATCAAGATCATAAGCTTTAAGACATGTTTCTCTAAAGTTCTCAAACACATCTGCTAACAATAATACATCTGTTTTCAAATATAAATCATGGTATTGTCCGAGATTTTTAATGTCAAATGTTCCCCACACTTTCTTTGCATGCTTATAATCCTCATCGCTTATATGTGTGTTGTTAAGCTTGTTGTAGAATGCTTCTTTTGGTGGTAATTTTCTTTCTTTAAACCTATCCCAATTGTTAACATAATCATATGGGTAAACACCTTTTCTTATCACAAGTTGAAACTGTTCTTGATTAGGATAAAAGTGTTGGGTATGTATCATTTGCTCAGGTTTCAAGTTCGATGACAATTTGTCTAAACTGCAAGCCATAAATCTAAATGAATCTACAAATTTCAATTTAATAGCTCCAACCTTTTTACTGAATGATATGTATCTTTCCTCGTTATTGGGTATTAGATCTATTTCTTCTTTATTACATCCAAGCTCTTTTATAAACAGGTGAGAGTCATATCCTGTCAAGTTATGTATGATCACTGGTACAAACTTTGGTACTTTAACTTTTAAATTGCAGTTATTACATAGAGGTGCTACAAACTCTCCTGTTATATGATCATGATGTTTAACTTTGTGGTTTTCTGGTGTATATTTTACTTTACAGTAAGAACAGGATTCGGATTGGTTGAACTCTTTTCTCTGACTTTTTGTTAATGGTAATTCGTTATTTTGTTTGTATATGTTCGATATGTGTTTGGCTTCTTTTGTTAACAGTCTTATGAACTTCTTAGCTGCATCTTTACCTCTATACACAACAGGATTGGTTTTACTTCCATCACTCTTTACTACATAATAACAAAATCCAGATGGTTTATGTTGTTGATATTTTTTGGTATATGGCTCACTATCTGGATAACATTCTTCACATCCCATAACTTTATGTAACAAACATTCAAAATCAGCATAAATCACAAATGGCATTTTCATTATGTATTGGTAGTTTTTAAATTCAACGCATTTACCTTCTTCAGGCATTATTATTTTTACTGGCTCATTTAACGAACAATCTTGCTCATGTTTATTTAAAGCGTTTTGTGAGTAAAAGTATAACAAACATCTGTCACATAAATATTTTCGAGCTCTCTTTTTAGTTAATTGTGTACATACTAGTCTGCTTAAATCCTTAATCCAACAATAGTGTGTTTTAACTTGGTCTTCATTTTGTTCTTTTACATATAATAAATTGACATGATTTTCTTGCTTGTTTTGTGTGTGATGTAGTATATAGATTGAATAGTCTTTATCATATGCATAAACATTTATAGAAATATTAAGTAATTTTTCAGCTCTTGGAATATCGCTTAGTTTTACAGGGAAATGAATATTTTTTAATTTTTCTTGTAAGTATTTGACAGCTTGCTTGTACTTGGAAGGTCGTTGTGGATCTTTATTAACTGGGTATAGTGCAGAACAAATTGAATATAAGAAACATTTTTCATCTTCATTCTTTACATTAATTACTGCCTTTTTGTTTTGAATTTGTTTAGGTAATTCTATGTATGTTGATCCTCTATATGGTGTATATTTGACGATTGCTAGTTGTAAAAAGTTAATGTTTATAAGAGCCCAGCCAGAACCTCTAGCTTGGAACTCATCCATTCTTGTTCTTAATCTTTGTTTCATCTTAGTTATTTCTTCCTTTAGATTACTTGATCGATATATTTCCTGGTTTTCAGTGTTAAAATAGAAGTTTTCAGTTTCTTCACCTTTCTTATATGTACAACTTATATAAAGATTAGCTTTCAATGAACTATGTTTACTTAAGCTAATTTGTAATCTGTTTGATATAGCTTTAGATGTTGCAGTAATATATTGTTCAAGTGGATCTTGTGGTTTGTAATCTGTTGTAAATCTCCATGTTTCTAATCTTGATTTTAATGCAATGTTCTGCCGTTTTACATCGATTGGTTGTGATTCAACTTTGATTCTTGGTTCTTCAATTACTTCTTGTTTAAATGGGAATATATTTCTAATCTGTCTCCTGCTTTGTTCATCATCATGTTGTTTAAGAAGGTCTATCAGTTCTGCTTTTCTTAATCGGGAATATCTTCTGATTCCCCTCTCTTTACATTGTCGCCTTAACTCTACTACAGTAAATCTATTATAATTATTCATCTTATTTATTATATAGAAAATCTTTCTACTCTTCAATTTTTATCTTCACCGGGTTATTTCAGTTCATTTTCATTTGTCCTAGTACAACGCTTAACATTGTACACCCCTGCCATTGTCTACATATTAAGCGTTGTATTAGAACACGGCTTTTATGGGATTAACCCATCAAAGTCACATATACACATTTAAAACTGAATCATTTTTGTAAGCTTACTCATCATCAGTATCATCATAATCATCACTACCATATTTATATTCATCATCACTACTCAAATCAGATGTTTTTTGTTGCATTACTAATAACTCTTTTTCCTTTAACAGTATTTGCTTCTCTAGTAGTGTTGCTAAGAGTTTAAGATCATGATGAATTAGTTCAAGTCTATCATGTAATAAATCAAAATGCGCTTCCATATTTGTTATATAGAAAACCAGCAAAAATGAATCAATTTAAAAAATCTAAGAATAAAAACAAACATGACTAGTGCTAAGGAAATATTGTCTTACAAACCTGTATTTGATTGTGTATGTAAATATTTAGATATTGGTGGTTATAATGACAAAGACAAAATAAATTTTAGCATCTCAATAGGTATGTTAGATCATTTGTTCAAGAAGGCCACTAAAGAAAACAACTCATTTCTTACACAAAACATTCTCTATGCAAACGTTATGAACTTGTCCGAAGAGATGTTAGATTCACTGACTGATGAACAATGGCTATCTATAGGTCATGATGATTATGAGGAGGAATATAACTATGATCACATTACAGAAGATTTCATACGCAAATATCTGTCGAAAGTTAATTTGAGTGAAATATGTTTATGGAAAGAGTTATCGGAAGAGTTTATAAGAGAATTCGCTGATAAAGTTGATTGGGAGATTATTTCAGGAAGCCAAGACTTATCAGAAGACTTTATAAGAGAATTTGCAGATAGAGTTGATTGGAAAGAAGTATCGTATCATCAAAAGCTATCTGAAGAATTTATTAATGAGTTTATAGATAAAGTTGATTTTGATGCTATATCTTACAAAAACGAACTCTCTGAAGCCTTTATACGAGAACATGCAGATAGAGTTAATTGGTGGTACATATCTGGAACTCGTCAATTATCAGAAAACTTTATAAGAGATTACGCTGACAAAGTAGATTGGGAAATGATTTCAATGTCTCAAAATTTAACAGAAGAATTTATTGCAGAGTTCGAAGGTAGAGTTCATTGGCGTAACATTTCAACTTATCAAGACCTATCTATAGACTTTATATATTCATTTAGACATTACGTAGATTGGAGAGCTATAATAAGAAAATATCATAATAATCCCAATTTAGGTGATATGTTGAATGTAGCATTCGCTGTTGCAGCAGAGGGTTAATGCATAACTAATTATCTTTTATGGCTATTATACCATAAAAGTTGTATGTTTGAAAGGGGACCAGTGCTGGTGGACCCCCAGTTGTAACTTTAATTATCAGATAATAACCTATCGTATAAACAATCAATTTCTTTAATCAATTCTTCTTCTGATAGTGATGTCCAAAACTCATTACCCTTACCTTTACGAATATCTAGTTCTTGTTGCATTAGGTTGAATAGCTTAATACTGTTAGGATCTCTAAACTTTTCGTATATTATTACATGATTCGGATATTTTTCTTCTGCCTCATTAAGAGGCTTGTATAGACTTCTCTTTTGACATCTGATTGCATAATAAGGGAAAGGATCATTAGGCTTGTTCTTCTTATATATGATTAGACAATTATCTTTTGAAACATCGTCTGTATATGGTGCTGCAATTTCTTTTAAGCTCTCGTTTTGAATTCTCAATCTCTCCATTGTTTGTTCTATCTCTTGTATCTTTGTTTCAAGTCGTTCTTTATCATTCTTATATCGTTTAAAGTCTTTAGAGAAATAGTCTTCAATAATATCGTAACACTTATCATAAAAGTCCTGTGAAATCCAAAAAGCAATAGCAAGGAATATTTTCCTGTAGACATATGTTCCTGAGATGATTGATGTTGTTTCTTGGTCTCCTCCTTTAATTAGATATGTAGAGCAATCCCTCATATATGAGGAGTTGCTTATTTTTTGATCGTAGTATCTTATCAATTCCTTTGATTCTTTGTTCCTTAACCAATGATCAAACCTCTTTCCTCCATCTTGGCACAGTTTAGTAGCATTAAAGTAGCCAGTCTTCTTATCTATAATCAGTCTAAAGTCACCAAACAAACCATACCAGTAATCATCTTTAATCTGCTCGTAGCAAATATCGTTTAAACTAGGAGAATTATCCATAGTACTCATATTTATTATATAGAAAATCTTTATTTTTTGCCGGAGCATATCTGCTCCAGCTAATTTTTATGTAGAGCAACAGAGCAAAAGTGCTCCATTGCTTTTTTCCATTATGTTGTTAATTTCTAATAATTTCTACAGCTGGAATTCCGGCCCTGGAAATATAGGGTTTTGCAGCTCCCCGGCTCTATATAATACGTTGAGTTTTGCTAGCCGGGATGTAGGCCAGCTAATTTTTATCAAAATATTCAAGTAGTTTCTTACTTCTTACTAATCTTAAAGTCATCCCTACGAATTCGGTGCGATCACTTTATATAAGAAATTAACTCTTTAGATTGTTTATTTCGTTACCAGCTAGTTTTACTGTGCAAGACGAGTTTCTGAAGTGGCCGGAATCCTGGGAACTTCGAAGTTTGTTGTAGTAGTCTAATCTCATATAATGGCTGATGATGGTCCCCGGTTTTCTGGGAGCCATGCTTTTTCCTGCTTATTTTCTAACCATTTATAAAATTTCTTCCCTCGCTGTTTCTGCACCCCCTCCTTTTACTAAATATGTGGAAGAGCGACTCCCAGAACTCTGGGGGTCGGTTTTTTCATCGTAATACCTTAATACGAGCGCTGGAAATATATGCTATGAGGGGTATCGTTTCGTTACCCCCTTATCTCGATCAAACTATCCTTTTATGGCATAATAACCATAAAAGACAAACATTTATATTTACACTACAACATTACTCTTATCTATCCAACTATTATGTGAATCATCAAACCCTAGCCATTTGACATATACTTTGTCACCTTTCTTTCTCAACACCTTTTCTACCAAGTATTCATCCTTATGTTTCGTCTTTAATAGTTCTGGTTCGTAAAATCTACCTTGCACATCCTCTTCTTCTAAATCTTTAATTCTATATGTAGGCGGATTAGATGGAATAACTTCACTGATAACAAATACTTCTGTTGACCAATTAGGTGTATATCCTTTCTCAAATAGCCCTTTCAACTTACTTATACGAACATGATCACCTAACTTGTATTTAGGCTTAACACGCTTATATTCTTTTTGATACACTTTCTCCAATATTGTTTGCTCATTCTTCTTGCTAACTTCTATGGGTTTTAAACCAATTGTTCTATGAATTTGATGATTATACTCTTTAACTAGTGTTGGTAATATCTCTATCCATTTGTAATTCCCTTGTGTCGTGAACCTTTTCCACATGTTCTGCTTAAGCGTTCTATTGAATCTTTCAACCACAGAAGCTTTCTTGCCACTATAGGTTGAGTAGTGATTAATCTTATTTTCATCCATCAACTTTTTAAACTCTTTATTGTAAAACTCTTTACCTTGATCTGTTTGTAAGTTACTAGGTTTTCTCGTTCTTAATATGGATTCGAATGCTTCTGTAACATTCTTGCCACTCTTATCTTTAACAGGAACAGCAAACGCATATTTCGAGAACACATCTATAATCGTTAGCAAATACTTATAACCTTTATTGATTTTGGAAACACCTTTTAAAACTCCACTATCCATTTCTACAAGATCAGCTTGCCAAAGATCATCGATACCTTTTATAACTACACTTAATCTGTCAAAGTTTTTTCTAGATGGTTTGTGAATTTCTTCTATAATGTCTTCTCTAACACCTTTACCTTCTTCTAGTCAATCAGGCTTTTTAACGAATTGAGTTTTAGTAACACCACATACAGAACAAATACCTTTCTTTAGATATCTTCCATTTTTTGTTTGTTCAATTCTAATAGTATCTTTCTTCGTATCGGTCGATTTCTTACACTTAACACAATACATCCTGTTTATTATATAGAAAATCAATAACTATCACTGTTTAATATTATGCTTTCAACATTCTCACCATCATCATCACTATCTTCGTCTTCTCTTTCTACATGCATAAGAAGCAATAGTAATTTACCATGTTTCAGATCAGAACCTTTAGATGGTCTAACTGCTAATTTATCATTTGTATTAAAGTGCAGTGGAAAAGTTTCAACTAGAGAATCATTTAAATATATATCTATATAATACGTATTGTAAGATGATTCTATATGCATTAACCTACCTTTATAAAGAAATTTGTATGCGATAGATAGATTATGTATTAAAAAGAACGGAGTTTCAACATTTTCTGATATCAATCGACTATGAAGCTCTATAACATAACTCCGTTTGATTAAGTTAAGCTGTTCTTTCAACATAGCAATATCTTTTCTCACAACTGTATTATCTAACTCTGATGTCATTTTAACATTACCAAAGATATCCATATTTATTATATAGCAAACGTCTTTAGGAAAGCTCTCTTTCTATGTACATTACCAAAGATATCCATATTTATTATATAGCAAACGTCTTTAGGAAAGCTCTCTTTCTATGTACATTACAACAAACAATAATTGACCTTCTTCCATAGCTGAATTTTTATTTGGTTTAATCGTAATTATATCGTTCTTCTTAAAGTCAAAAGGTATCTCTTTAATCAAAGTATCGCCCAAATATATATCTAGAAAGTATTTATCCAGACTTAAGTCCATGTGCATTATTTTCCCATTATAGAGAAATTTGTAACCGTTAGAGAGATTAAATATTCTAAAGATTGGCTCCTTAACGTTTTTAGCTCTTAACCGATATAGTAGAGGCATGGTTTCTTTCTGCATAACCAGTTTAGTAGTATCCATCCTAATCTTTTGAAAATCTTCTTTCTTTATGTATGTGTCTAATGCTTCTTCAAATCGTTTTCTATCGTTCTCTAATTGGGCTTCTATTGACCTAAGTTGACTTACGCTAACAACATCATTTAAATTCTCCAACAATTTTAATTTTTCTTCACTAATATCAACATCACCTTTTGTATCTTTAACATTGCCAAATATATCCATACTCATTTATTATACAGAAAATGCCCATCCTAGTTTTTCAAAACATTTCTTTAACATCTCTATTTGTCTAGGTGAGCGTTTAAAATCAATATCAACATGAACATTGTGCTTTTTCAACAGATGGTGCAATACACATTTCAGGTTAATAAACAATGCTCTTTCCGGATACAGCTCCCTAAAGACCTCGTGTAAGTTTTCGAAATCGTCTATAAGTGCTTTCTCCATATGTTGTAATTTTAATGGTTTTTGATCGGTAAGGTGATAGTGTATTAAATAGACATCATCATAATATTTTGTGTATTTGTTTTCCTTTAGTACTTCTAGAACATCTTTTGTTGATATTAAATCCCTTGGTATATCTCTAAGTTTATCATTTAACACCTTGAGCACCTCTTCGGGAATAATTCTATCCTGTAAAGCTTGCAAACGAGATAGCTGTAACTTAAATCTTTTTGTAGTATCGTACCATGGTTTTCGTACGCAAGCAGCTTTCGTTTCTTCACAAGTACTATGAACCCAACCACTCTCTACAGAACAATCGCCACAAATGTAACTACTCATACCTTTTGTTAATGACTTACTACCACAATAACTGCATTGTAATTTTCTAGACCTATAATTCGACAACAAGTCCTTTAAGGTAATTATTGGACGTAACTTTCTCAACTCTTCTTCTGTGTACAAAACTTTTGGTATTAACCTTTTCCATAGATCAATAACATTGTATACGTTGTTTTTATCGTTTAAGTCTATCTCGCTAACATCCTGAAAATACTGATAAAAATTATATCTATCTAACGCATCTAGTTCATCCTCATGCTTCTCAAAATAATCTAAAAATCTATTGTGTATAGCTTCCATATTTATCTTAAAGCAAAACTTTTATGGATACAAAACCATAAAAGCATTTAATCATTTTTAATCATATACATAACGTCGCTAAAAGAATACCCTTGATTTAGAAGATTTAAAACCTTAACACAAAGATGACCACATATAACTGAGTTAAAGTCTTGTATTCGTTCGTCATTGTAAAGTAAGTTTTCGGTACCAAGATATTGTACCAGTTGTTTAGGAGGAACACCACCATAAGAATCGAACACGTACTTTATGTTGTTATCTTTCCAATAGCATATCCAGTGAGTACCAATGTTTTCTGATTTATCAAGGTTAACTACACCACACTCATGTACATAAGGTTTTTGCGGAAGTTCATCACTCATAAATACACCTCTAAATCGTTTTATCTTTAATTCTTTAGCCAACCTCTCTATATCGAAGTTGGTCAATGGTTTTAGTTTTTTGACTTCTTTGGTTTACCTGCTCCCTGCTTTTCTTCCATAGCCATATTGTGTCTTTTTTGTTCTTCAAGTTCTTGTTTATTCTTCTTAGCATCCAGTACAGTTTTAGTAATCGCTGCTGCACCACCTGCTAATGAGCCAACTGCTCCTAAAGCTGCTAGAATGGCTGGAATTGTAAAGATAAAACCGCCAATATGCTCTTTCTTAATCTTTTTCATTTGTGCAGTAGTTAAAGTTAAATCCATTCCTTTACCTTCTTTAATTTTCTTAGCTTTATCGTTAAGTTGTTTCTTTGTTAATACATGATCAATATTTAGATCCTTTAGCTCGTTATAAGGAACACTAAACATACAACCTTTAATAGAACACATCTTCCTATTTATTTAAGAGAAAATCTTGGTTTGCAAAAGTACAGTTGTTGTTGCTCCGCCAAAATCAATTAAGGAATCATTCTCATCTGTTATCCTTATCTCAAAATTATCAACCTTGTCTTTGGATATAGGGAAAAATAATGGATAAGTAGGCTCGTAAATAATACTATGTTTGAACTCGGCATCTGTTTTGAATGATGCTATGATCCCTGTTTCTCTATGTGTGTATTCTGTATCTTTAACAAACATGCCATCTGCTATATTACAGTGAACATTTATAGTATCGAATGGGTGAAACTTTGGCAACTTACTTCCAATATGTGTTTTGTTCTTTTCTAAAACTTCAAAAACATTAAACCCGAGGACAGTGCCTATACTCCCAATTGTAACATCATTACTATCAGTTTCAATTTTAACTCTATTTCTTAAATGGTCTTCTGATAATGTTATGTTGATGGATTGAGATTTTAAATATTCATTAAGACTGTTTAAGCTGTATTGTCCTTCTGGTATAAAAACTTGTCTATCACCATATGAGAAACTGTTTTTTTGTGTTGTTATGTTTGGTGTCAGATATGTACTGTAAAACCCAACTAATCCTATACTTAAATAGTTGCTCTTGTTGTCTAATTCGTAATGGAGTTTCTTCTTTAAAACAGAAGTATCGCTCGTTAGCTTAAATACCTTAGCCATTTATTATATAATAAATGAATGAGTTTGATTTACCTAGAGATATTCCAAGAGAGAAAGTAATCAAGTTAATAGAAGATGTCATTCGAAAGTTAGAATGCAGTTTAAAGAAGAAAAAGAGAAAACTACGAATTGTTAAATATGCATACTACACTTTGATCACGTTGTCGGTTATTCTTTCTGCAACAACTGGGTTTATTAATATTTTTATACCTGTAACAATTTACTCAATATTAACAACATCTCTTGCAACTGGAAGTGCTATAATAACAGGTTTGTCTTCGAAGTTAAACATAAGCAAAAGAAAAGACGAATATAAAACCATTGTCACTTGTATTAACTCATTTAAAGAACAGTTAGAGATGATAATAACATTGAATGGTGAAATGGATGGTGAATATATAAAAGATACGTTGCTTAAGATTAGAGAACAACTTAAAGATATAAGATCATAAGATTTGCCCCGCTGTATTCGGAGGTCCAAAATGTTCTTAAAGGGTGAGCAAAACGCTCACCCTACAGTTCATCCTCAAACTGTTTGAAAGGGGGCCAGTGCTGGTGGCCCCCTGATTTTCTCTATAATAAATGAGTAAGAAAACTATTAGTTGGGATGTAAAAGAGATGATAAAAGAAACAACAGCTAAGAAAAGAAATGGAGAGCTTATACCTGATGATGTTCGATGCCTTATCGTAGGTTCGTCGGGGTGTGGTAAAACGTTTTTGCTATTTAACTTCTTATTACAGCCAGGTTGGTTAAACAATAATTACTTCTACATATATTCTAAAAGCATGAATCAGCCAAAGTATGAGCAGTTAAAAGATCGATTTGAGAAAGCAGAACTAAAGTTTAAGAAGCAAATAGCAACGTTCTTAAGCAGTAATGATTCTATTGTACCTATTGATGAATGTGAAAAATACTCTGTTGTTGTGTTTGACGATTACATTTTGGAGAATCAAGATACTGTTAGAAATTACTTTACAAGAGGTAGGCATAGACATTTAGACTGTTTCTATCTTGCACAAACATATTCAAAAGTACCTAAACAGCTTATAAGAGATAACGTCAACTTCCTATGCATATTCAGACAAGATGATACTAATCTGAAGCATGTGTATAATGAGTTTGTTGGAGGAGATATGTCTTATGATAAATTTAAAGAGATGTGTTCAAAATGTTGGCAAGAAGATTATGGTTTCATAGTAATTGATATGACAAGGAAGGTAAACAATGGTAAGTATAGGAACAAGATAAAACACTTCTTGAACGTTTGATGTTTATTGACGTTTGACGTTTTAACGTTTGACGTTCTTTGACGTTTATTGACGTTTATTGACGTTCTTTGACGATTATTGACGTTCGTTCGTTTGCTATACAATAAATGGATGAGAAAGAAATTGATAAGAATATTAAGCTGAAGGAGTTCTTGATAAAGGGATTCAAATCTTGGAAGAAAGAAAGAGCAGGTATATACGATAAATTTAAGACACAAGAGCAACCTGTAATTGATGCTATTCAAAACTTAGGAAGTGAGATCAAAGAAGTAGCAGAACAAAATAAAAATCTAATAACTGAACTTGTTCCAGTTGTACATAAGACGGCTTCAATAGATCCTAGTCTACTAGAAACACCTAAAAAGATACCTTATGATAGTTCTCCAAGCAGTAGTGATACACCTATAACGGGAGAAATAAAACAAATGAGAAAACAAATTAAAGACAAAGTGGAAGGAGTAGAACCTTTAACAACAGCACAGTCATTTGGTAAGATTGCAACGAAATATTATAGTAAAAGAAATGACACTGTGTTTGGAATAAGAACTGTAGAAGAAGATGGAAAAATAATAAACAAGATAGGAAATTTGGAAGTTAAAGTGAATGGTGATGATTTGATAATTAATGGTAAAACTTACAAAGGAACAGAAGGTCTATGGGAATTGTTAACGATGAATACTAGTAAAACCATTGAAGATTACGATGATGATGATTTTGAACAGTACAAAGAAATAATAATAGATTCAGATGCCGCTTTCCAAAAATATAATCGAGATAAAAAGGTAGCATCTAGTAGAGGTTCAAAGTACAATAATATTATCAAACCTATTTGGGATAATTATATTAAACCAACTTTACCCCCAACTCCTAAAAAGAACACGACACCTAAAAGGACTGGTGAAGGGATTAAACAATATACAGAGATACCTAAAGAATATATATGGATGGATGATGTGAGAAAGTTAATTGATCGGTTAATAGTTATAGATGGAGAAGAAAGGGCTGGTAATCATAACTTTTACAATGAGAAAGTGGGTATAGTGAGTATGATTAATAATAAGCTTTCACAATTTATTCCTAATGATCCAAAAGGTATAGGTTATTTGATTAAGATCTTAAATACGTTACCACCACGATTCTGGAATGATGAGAAACTTGGAAAAGGACTAATGAATAAGATTTTAAACATGAAGGGAATACCGGAGTTACATATACCAGGCTTCAGATTTTGCGGGCCTTTTACGAAGCTTCAAGAAAGGTTAGAAAGAGGTGATGAAGGTATTAACCCATTAGATGAGGCTTGTAAAGAACATGATATATACTACAGAGACAATAAAGATGCAGAGTCGAGACATATTGCAGATAAGGAACTAGAAACTAAAGCATGGAAAAGAGCATTTAGTAGTGATGCGCCAATTGGTGAACGATTAGCTGCTTTTGGGGTTGGTACTGCTATGAATGCTAAGGTTAAGTTGGGATGGGGATTATAAGTTTTTGATTGTTAATAGGCCCTTCACATGTGAAGGACCAATGATTCTTTTATGGGTATATCCCATCAAAGCGCTGTTTCAAGATTTTCTTTATAATAAATGGAGAGTGTTGAAAGTTACGAGTTACAGAGTTTTAAAGCTAACACAAGAACATTTAATAATTTGAATGAAGCTAACAAAGATATTGAGTTTGATTTCGACGTGGGTGATGGGTTCGTACATCCGCACAAAGCAGATTGTCATATGACTTTTGAAGTTGTTGGTGCATCAGTTGGAGGTACATTTGGTGCAAATGATACTATAAAACTTGTAGATAACTTCTTCCCATTCTTCTTTTCTCAAATTGAGGTTAGAAAGCATGGAGTTGTTATAGATAAGATTGAGCTACCTGGAATAACATCTACAGCTGTCGGAACATTAAAGATTTCCAAGCCAGAAGTTGAATATTTAAAACAAGCAGGATTTGAAACAGATGATAAACTTGGTCTAAGAAAGGACTTTAGTGTTTTGTATCCATTAAGATTAATTCCAGGCTTTTTAAGTGATTATAAAGAGGTTATGTGGAAAGGTGGATTGAGAATAACATTTACAAAAGCTAACAACAATAACGATGTCTTGTACAAATGGACTGGATCGGGAGCAGCTCCTCATGATGGAAAAATAACAATAAAAAGTATGGAGATAAGAATGCCTATTGTTGAATACGAGTCTAATTACGAAAACAAGTTAAAGTTGAATATTCTTAAAGAACCAAAAATCATGTTTTCATTCCATACTTATCAATGTGTTCAGAAGACTGTTGTAGGTTCTTTCTTGGAGTTTGATGTTACTACTCAATTTAATTCTAGACAATTTGATATGCCTGATTTCGTAGTTGTAATGTTCCAAACTGATAGAAGTGGCAAACAAACAGCAGATGCAAGTAAGTTTGATCATTGTAAGGTAAAGAATATCTATCTTAAGAATGGGAGGAATGAGGTATTTCCAAAAGAATCAAGAAACTTAGATATTGCTAACAAGGATTATTTCAAGATGTATGAAGATTATACTGCATTTAAGAGAATAACATGTGGCAACACCGAAATGTACTATGACCCTAAAGAGTTTATAGACAACAGACCAATGTATGTGATTAATTGTAGTAAGAGAAAGAATGTATCAGTAAACGAGAGAACAAACATAAAGATTGTTGTAGACTTTGCAGAAGCTGTGGCTGCTGATACTATATGCTATGCGATTTTAATTGGACGAAAGAACTTCACATATGATCCCAAGAATGAGAAAGTAGTAGAAGAGTTTTAGATAGTTAACAAAATATCAACGGACATATAGAGATTTTAAGGGTGAGCGTTTTGCTCAACCCTTACGGTTCAAGAATCTAAGAGCCAGTATCACTGGCCCTTTATCAGTTGGTCACCCTCAAACTGTTTTCATCAGCGATTGTTTTATGGAAGTTTATCCATCAAACGAAATTGATGAAAATGATTAAATATTTTTTGGTGAAGATAAAAATTAGAGAAAGATCGTTGATTTTCTATATAATAAATACGATGGCAAAACACGTTGATTTTTTAAACAACCTTGGAAGTCTTGAACAAAAAAAGGTTATTGGATTAAGAGAATTAGAATTAAATATGGAATATAAGATTGTGAAAATGGAAAAGATTAAAACTAAGTTTGGGAAGAGCATTTTAGTTGAATGTGAAGAGTTTAAGATATTTCTTCCACCTAGATTTACAAAACACTTAACAGATAAAATGATTGATGAGATCGTTAAAGATGGAATAAAAATCAAATACACTGGTCTAAAAGAAAACTATCCAACTGTTGAGTTCTGTATGTAAATCCAAAAATGAATGAAAATGAACAAAAATATGTTGTCAGAACCAAAAAATGGAGTGTTTAGAAATGGATCCTCAAAAAAAGTTCATTCTTACTAATAACTTTAATGTAATTGTGAAAAATGTGCAAACCGAAGTTCAAGTGGTTTTTGACATTAACGGCTGTCTATTCAGTTTGAATTACGATCAGTGGACAGAGTTTAAGAAGTCATTGTTTCCTATTGAGAACGAGGTTAACAGAAGATTCCATTATCAATATCCGAACTTGTAATTTTAAGTATGTTCTAAGTGTTTTATGGTGATAAAGCCATAAAACTAAGACCTTTGGATATACACAATGCATAAGGAGAAGCAGTACTTTTGAATGTCATTCGAATTTTAAAGATACATGTATAAATAAGAGATTTATTTGAGTTTTTTGTAATTATATCCTTAGAGTTATGCAACTTATAAGACATTCGATAGATAGCAAATTTATTTGTCTATTGACTGCCGTTTGAATTTTGAAAATCGGTTAATAAACAACGGAGATATAACAAATTCGGAATAGTATCCTTAGAGGTATGCAACCCACAATACAGTCAAAAGATGGCAAATTTATTTCTCTGTCGAATATCGTTTGAATTTTAAAAATCGGTTAATATTCGGTGAAGTTACAGAGAATTTTAGAAAATTCAAAATTTCGGGAATTTTTTACGGGTTTATTTTTGAGTTTTCGGAAAAATGTTATTCTTTAAAAAAGTCTTAGAATTTTATGTAGATTATGCTAGTATTTTTTATTTTTCAAATTTATGAATTTTATTTTTTGCAGTGTATACCAACTCATAATTTTTTATCAGAAATTTGCCAACTTTTTTATTTGATGAGTTAGCACATTATAACTATGGAGACGTAAGACTACCCTATTAAAAATATTTTGGGTAAACACTATAATATTGGGCAAGTGAGTTGGCAACACTGACATTTTTTTCTTTTTTGAACATTGATGTTTGCTAGCTAGGTGGACATTCTAAGAAGTTACTCAGCTACTCAGTAGATAGCGCTGTATATCATGTAGTTTATCACTTTGCAAATAGATGGCGTTGCTTGTAGAAGTATTTGTTCATATATAAGGACCAATTTTCTCTCCTATATACAGCGTTAACCCGTAGCTCAGTTGGTTAGCGCGCAGTTCCATAAAGCTTGTGGTTCGTAGCTGATAATGTAAGTTCGAATCCTCGCCATGGAATTGCAAATTTATATCTACGGCCGGGGTATAAATTTGTAATTTCTCAAGGAACTGTAAAGTGAACTGAGCTATACGGCTGTCTTTCATCACAGATGGCTACAGTGTCCTCACCTCTGACTCATGTGTGGGATATGGCTGGGCGTCTCTGTTACTTGGGACAGCAAGAGGGGAAGGGGAACCTGGCGCCAGGGATGGGACGGGATGGATGCAATAAGATTGTGAGCTGTGTGGGTGAATGTTGTGACTCGTATTCAGATAGGTAGCTATACTGAGGCTGGGTGGAAAGCCACAAGTTCGCTTACAGACCTCAAAGGAAGGAAGGAAAGAAAGAAAGAAGAAAGACACATAGAAATTGAACAAAAAATCCTAGGATCTATCTGGGGGGAAAACAACAACAACAACATCAGCGCTGACCTCTCAGATGGATCATAGGATTTCTGCGACGGCAGTTTTGCTGAAATAAACTCTGATTTTTTAAACATATTTATTTGACCTATTTCTTATGATCTCGTGTTGTGATGTTCCAATGTTAGTACTGGAATCGTTCAAAATGAATCAGTGACAGATCACCTGTTCCGGAGTTCTATGTATTCCTTCTCATTGAGTTTTCTAAGCTAATTATTAACGGATTTTCATGATTCAAGTGTCAAATGAAAGCTTATAAACTGGAGATTAAGATGCAATAAATATATTTTGTGTAGGGTTCAATTGTAATATTTTAGATGTAAGTTTTTATGATTTTAAGTGTCATAAAAGCATATTCAATCTCACTTGGGGGTATCATTCTGTGTTAAAGTGCACAGTGGCGGCTTCATAGTTTTTGTTAGTCAGGGGTGGAGGGGGAAAGTGCGCTAGAAGTAACCATCCCTAACTACTGTTGCAGAAGACAAGATAACACTTCGATTTCAGAAAATCTTAAAAGTTTGATATAATTAGGTAGTTTCTCTTTGTGTTACGTAAAAATACACATATGTGATCCTCGGGTGTCATATGCAAGCAACCTAGTGGTGTGTCAGTGTAGGGAAATGCAGTGAAATATGCGTTATTTTGAAAAAAAGAATAAAGTAGTAACAAACATGGTAGAGAATAAGGTCCTTTTTTTCAGCCGTAGGGACATGGGTTTGCGACCGCTATGAGAGAAGTGCTGGTACTCGAGTTTGAGCTTTATTTCTTGAAAATACGTTAAATGGTTCTTAAGATATAGACCAAAACAGATTATAAAACACGACAATTAGTAACAATTCAATATGCACATAATGACATATAATATATTGTTAGGCGGTTGCCAGCCAACATTTTTACGTGAAATAAGAAAATTAAAACAAAATTGAATAGCTCCGTGGTAATTGGAATCAATTTTTGACAGAAGGTGTGCGTCATGTGATCTCGTTGAAAAGGTAAGGGTTAAAGTCGTTCATGTAGAATATATGTTTCTAACTTCATTATTTTATTTTTATTCTGCTAATTTGTGCTTTTCGTACATATCCTGATGTGTAGAATATGAAAACAACATATTTTGTTCTGACATCGAAAATATATATACAGGGTGCATCAAAATATACCGCTGCAGAAGACAAAATAACACTTCGATTTCAGAAAAATATATAAGTTTGATAGAATTAGGTAGTTTCTCTTTGTGTTACGTAAAAATACGCATATGTGATCCTCGGGTGTCATATGCAAGCAACCTAGTGGTGTGTCAGTGTAGGGAAATGCAGTGAAATATGCGTTATTTTGAAAAAAAGAATAAAGTACTAACAAACATGGTAGAGAATAAGGTCCTTTTTTTCAGCCGTAGGGACATGGGTTTGCGACCGCTATGAGAGAAGTGCTGGTACTCGAGTTTGAGCTTTATTTCTTGAAAATACGTTAAATGGTTCTTAAGATATAGACCAAAACAGATTATAAAACACGACAATTAGTAACAATTCAATATGCACATAATGACATATAATATATTGTTAGGCGGTTGCCAGCCAACATTTTTACGTGAAATAAGAAAATTAAAACAAAATTGAATAGCTCCGTGGTAATTGGAATCAATTTTTGACAGAAGGTGTGCGTCATGTGATCTCATTGAAAAGGTAAGGGTTATAGTCGTTCATGTGGAATAAATGTTTCTAACTTCATTATTTTATGCTTTTTCTGCTAATTTGTGCCTTTCGTACCTATCCTGATGTGTAGAATATGAAAACATTTTTTTTTGTTCTAACATTGAAAATATATATACAGGGTGCATCAAAATAAACCGTTGCAGAAGACAAGATAACACTTCGATTTCAGAAAATCTTAAAAGTTTGATATAATTAGGTAGTTTCTCTTTGTGTTACGTAAAAATACGTATATGTGACCCTCGGGTATCATATGCAAGCAACCTAGTGGTCTGTCAGTGTAGGGAAATGCAGTGAAATATGCGTGATTTTGAAAAAAAAAGAATAAAGTAGTAACAAACATGGTAGAGAATAAGGTCCTTTTTTCAGCCGTAGGGACCTGGATTTGCGACCGCTATGAGAGAAGTGCTGGTACTCGAGTTTGAGCTTTATTTCGTGAAAATATGTTAAATGGTTCTTAAGGTATAAACCAAAACAGATTATAATACACGACAATTCTCAACAATTCGATATGTACATAATGACTTTTAATATATTGTTAGGCGGTTGCCAGCCAACATTTTTACGAAAAATAAAGAAATTATAGGAAAAATGAATAACTCAGTGGTAAATGGAGTCAATTTTTTACAGAAGGTGTGCGTCATGTGTTCTCATTGAGAAGGTAAGGGTTAAAGTCGTTCATGTAGAATATATGTTGCTAACTTCATTATTTTATGCTTTTTCTGCTAATTTGTGCCTTTCGTACCTATCCTGATGTGTAGAATATGAAAACATTTTTTGTTCTAACATTGAAAATATATATACAGGGTGCATCAAAATAAACCGTTGCAGAAGACAAGATAACACTTCGATTTCAGAAAATCTTAAAAGTTTGATATAATTAGGTAGTTTCTCTTTGTGTTACGTAAAAATACACATATGTGATCCTCGGGTGTCATATGCAAGCAACCTAGTGGTGTGTCAGTGTAGGGAAATGCAGTGAAATATGCGTTATTTTGAAAAAAAGAATAAAGTAGTAACAAACATGGTAGAGAATAAGGTCCTTTTTTTCAGCCGTAGGGACATGGGTTTGCGACCGCTATGAGAGAAGTGCTGGTACTCGAGTTTGAGCTTTATTTCTTGAAAATACGTTAAATGGTTCTTAAGATATAGACCAAAACAGATTATAAAACACGACAATTAGTAACAATTCAATATGCACATAATGACATATAATATATTGTTAGGCGGTTGCCAGCCAACATTTTTACGTGAAATAAGAAAATTAAAACAAAATTGAATAGCTCCGTGGTAATTGGAATCAATTTTTGACAGAAGGTGTGCGTCATGTGATCTCGTTGAAAAGGTAAGGGTTAAAGTCGTTCATGTAGAATATATGTTTCTAACTTCATTATTTTATTTTTATTCTGCTAATTTGTGCTTTTCGTACATATCCTGATGTGTAGAATATGAAAACAACATATTTTGTTCTGACATCGAAAATATATATACAGGGTGCATCAAAATATACCGCTGCAGAAGACAAAATAACACTTCGATTTCAGAAAAATATATAAGTTTGATAGAATTAGGTAGTTTCTCTTTGTGTTACGTAAAAATACGCATATGTGATCCTCGGGTGTCATATGCAAGCAACCTAGTGGTGTGTCAGTGTAGGGAAATGCAGTGAAATATGCGTTATTTTGAAAAAAAGAATAAAGTACTAACAAACATGGTAGAGAATAAGGTACTTTTTTTCAGCCATAGGGTCCCGGGTTTGCGACCGCTATGAGAGAAGTGCTGGTACTCGAGTTTGAGCTTTATTTCGTGAAAATATGTTAAATGGTTCTTAAGATATAGACCAAAACACATTATTATACACGACAATTAGTAACAATTCAATATGCACATAATGACATATAATATATTGTTAGACGGTTGCCAGCCAACATTTTTACATGAAATAAGAAAATTAAAACAAAATTGAATAGCTCCGTGGTAATTGGAAACAATTTTTGACAGAAGGTGTGCGTCATGTGATCTCATTGAAAAGGTAAGGGTTATAGCCGTTCATGTGGAATAAATGTTTCTAACTTCATTATTTTATGCTTTTTCTGCTAATTTGTGCCTTTCGTACCTATCCTGATGTGTAGAATATGAAAACATTTTTTTTTGTTCTAACATTGAAAATATATATACAGGGTGCATCAAAATAAACCGTTGCAGAAGACAAGATAACACTTCGATTTCAGAAAATCTTAAAAGTTTGATATAATTAGGTAGTTTCTCTTTGTGTTACGTAAAAATACGTATATGTGACCCTCGGGTGTCATATGCAAGCAACCTAGTGGTCTGTCAGTGTAGGGAAATGCAGTGAAATATGCGTGATTTTGAAAAAAAAAGAATAAAGTAGTAACAAACATGGTAGAGAATAAGGTCCTTTTTTCAGCCGTAGGGACCTGGATTTGCGACCGCTATGAGAGAAGTGCTGGTACTCGAGTTTGAGCTTTATTTCGTGAAAATATGTTAAATGGTTCTTAAGGTATAAACCAAAACAGATCATAATACACGACAATTCTCAACAATTCGATATGTACATAATGACTTTTAATATATTGTTAGGCGGTTGCCAGCCAACATTTTTACGAAAAATAAAGAAATTATAGGAAAAATGAATAACTCAGTGGTAAATGGAGTCAATTTTTTACAGAAGGTGTGCGTCATGTGTTCTCATTGAGAAGGTAAGGGTTAAAGTCGTTCATGTAGAATATATGTTACTAACTTTATTATTTTATGCTTTTTCTGCTAATTTGTGCCTTTCGTACCTATCCTGATGTGTAGAATATGAAATCAACATATTTTGTTCTGACATCGAAAATATATATACAGGGTGCATCCAAATAAACCGTTGCACAAGACAAGATAACACATCGATTTCAGAAAAATATAAAACTTTCATATAATTAGGTAGTTTCTCTTTGTGTTACGTAAACATACACATATGTGATTTTCGAGTGTCATATGCAAGCAACCTAGTGGTGTGTCAGTGTAAGGAAGTGCAGTGAAATGTGTGTTATTTTGAAAAAAACAGTAAAGTAGAACCAAACATGGTAGAGAATAAGGAACTTTGTTTCAGCCATAGGGACCCGGGTTTGCGACCGCGATGAGACAAGTGCATGTACTCGAGTTTGAGCTTTATTTCGTGAAAATATGTTAAATGGTTCTTAAGATATAGACCAAAACAGATTATAATACACGACAATTCTCAACAATTTGATATGTAAATAATGACATATAATATATTGTTAGGCGGTTGCCAGCCAACATTTTTACGAAAAATAAAGAAATTATAGGAAAAATGAATAACTCAGTGGTAAATGGAGTCAATTTTTTACAGAAGGTGTGCGTCATGTGTTCTCATTGAGAAGGTAAGGGTTAAAGTCGTTCATGTAGAATATATGTTGCTAACTTCATTATTTTATGCTTTTTCTGCTAATTTGTGCCTTTCGTACCTATCCTGATGTGTAGAATATGAAAACATTTTTTGTTCTAACATTGAAAATATATATACAGGGTGCATCAAAATAAACCGTTGCAGAAGACAAGATAACACTTCGATTTCAGAAAATCTTAAAAGTTTGATATAATTAGGTAGTTTCTCTTTGTGTTACGTAAAAATACACATATGTGATCCTCGGGTGTCATATGCAAGCAACCTAGTGGTGTGTCAGTGTAGGGAAATGCAGTGAAATATGCGTTATTTTGAAAAAAAGAATAAAGTAGTAACAAACATGGTAGAGAATAAGGTCCTTTTTTTCAGCCGTAGGGACATGGGTTTGCGACCGCTATGAGAGAAGTGCTGGTACTCGAGTTTGAGCTTTATTTCTTGAAAATACGTTAAATGGTTCTTAAGATATAGACCAAAACAGATTATAAAACACGACAATTAGTAACAATTCAATATGCACATAATGACATATAATATATTGTTAGGCGGTTGCCAGCCAACATTTTTACGTGAAATAAGAAAATTAAAACAAAATTGAATAGCTCCGTGGTAATTGGAATCAATTTTTGACAGAAGGTGTGCGTCATGTGATCTCGTTGAAAAGGTAAGGGTTAAAGTCGTTCATGTAGAATATATGTTTCTAACTTCATTATTTTATTTTTATTCTGCTAATTTGTGCTTTTCGTACATATCCTGATGTGTAGAATATGAAAACAACATATTTTGTTCTGACATCGAAAATATATATACAGGGTGCATCAAAATATACCGCTGCAGAAGACAAAATAACACTTCGATTTCAGAAAAATATATAAGTTTGATATAATTAGGTAGTTTCTCTTTGTGTTACGTAAAAATACGCATATGTGATCCTCGGGTGTCATATGCAAGCAACCTAGTGGTGTGTCAGTGTAGGGAAATGCAGTGAAATATGCGTTATTTTGAAAAAAAGAATAAAGTACTAACAAACATGGTAGAGAATAAGGTCCTTTTTTTCAGCCGTAGGGACATGGGTTTGCGACCGCTATGAGAGAAGTGCTGGTACTCGAGTTTGAGCTTTATTTCTTGAAAATACGATAAATGGTTCTTAAGATATAGACCAAAACACATTATTATACACGACAATTAGTAACAATTCAATATGCACATAATGACATATAATATATTGTTAGGCGGTTGCCAGCCAACATTTTTACGTGAAATAAGAAAAGTAAAACAAAATTGAATAGCTCCGTGGTAATTGGAAACAATTTTTGACAGAAAGTGTGCGTCATGTGATCTCATTGAAAAGGTAAGGGTTATAGTCGTTCATGTAGAATAAATGTTTCTAACTTCATTATTTTATGCTTTTTCTGCTAATTTGTGCCTTTCGTACCTATCCTGATGTGTAGAATATGAAAACATTTTTTTTTGTTCTAACATTGAAAATATATATACAGGGTGCATCAAAATAAACCGTTGCAGAAGACAAGATAACACTTCGATTTCAGAAAATCTTAAAAGTTTGATATAATTAGGTAGTTTCTCTTTGTGTTACGTAAAAATACGTATATGTGACCCTCGGGTGTCATATGCAAGCAACCTAGTGGTCTGTCACTGTAGGGAAATGCAGTGAAATATGCGTGATTTTGAAAAAAAAAAGAATAAAGTAGTAACAAACATGGTAGAGAATAAGGTCCTTTTTTCAGCCGTAGGGACCTGGATTTGCGACCGCTATGAGAGAAGTGCTGGTACTCGAGTTTGAGCTTTATTTCGTGAAAATATGTTAAATGGTTCTTAAGGTATAGACCAAAACAGATCATAATACACGACAATTCTCAACAATTCGATATGTACATAATGACTTTTAATATATTGTTAGGCGGTTGCCAGCCAACATTTTTACGAAAAATAAGGAAATTATAGGAAGAATGTATAACTCAGTGGCAATTGGAAGCAATTTTTGACAGAAGGTGTGCGTCATGTGATGTCATTGAGAAGGTAAGGGTTAAAGTCGTTCATGTAGAATATATGTTACTAACTTCATTATTTTATGCTTTTTCTGCTAATTTGTGCCTTTCGTACCTATCCTGATGTGTAGAATATGAAAACAACATATTTTGTTCTGACATCGAAAATATATATACAGGGTGCATCAAAATATACCGCTGCAGAAGACAAAATAACACTTCGATTTCAGAAAAATATGAGAGTTTGATATAATTAGGTAGTTTCTCTTTGTGTTACGTAAAAATACGCATATGTGATCCTCGGGTGTCATATGCAAGCAACCTAGTGGTGTGTCAGTGTAGGGAAATGCAGTGAAATATGCGTTATTTTGAAAAAAAGAATAAAGTAGTAACAAACATGGTAGAGAATAAGGTACTATTTTTCAGCCATAGGGACTCTGTTTTGCGACCGCTATGAGGGAAGTGCTGGTACTCGAGTTTGAGCTTTATTTCGTGAAAATATGTTAAATGGTTCTTAAGATATAGACCAAAACACATTATTATACACGACAATTAGTAACAATTCAATATGCACATAATGACATATAATATATTGTTAGACGGTTGCCAGCCAACATTTTTACGTGAAATAAGAAAATTAAAACAAAATTGAATAGCTCCGTGGTAATTGGAAACAATTTTTGACAGAAGGTGTGCGTTATGTGATCTCATTGAAAAGGTTAGGGTTATAGTCGTTCATGTAGAATATATGTTTCTAACTTCATTATTTTATGCTTTTTCTGCTAATTTGTGCCTTTCGTACCTATCCTGATGTGTAGAATATGAAAACATTTTTTGTTCTAACATTGAAAATATATATACAGGGTGCATCAAAATAAACCGTTGCAGAAGACAAGATAACACTTCGATTTCAGAAAATCTTAAAAGTTTGATATAATTAGGTAGTTTCTCTTTGTGTTACGTAAAAATACACATATGTGATCCTCGGGTGTCATATGCAAGCAACCTAGTGGTGTGTCAGTGTAGGGAAATGCAGTGAAATATGCGTTATTTTGAAAAAAAGAATAAAGTAGTAACAAACATGGTAGAGAATAAGGTCCTTTTTTTCAGCCGTAGGGACATGGGTTTGCGACCGCTATGAGAGAAGTGCTGGTACTCGAGTTTGAGCTTTATTTCTTGAAAATACGTTAAATGGTTCTTAAGATATAGACCAAAACAGATTATAATACACGACAATTCTCAACAATTCGATATGTACATAATGACATATAATGTATTGTTAGGCGGTTGCCAGCCAACATTTTTACGAAAAATAAAGAAATTATAGGAAAAATGTATAACTCAGTGGTAAATGGCGTCAATTTTTTACAGAAGGTGTGCGTCATGTGTTCTCATTGAGAAGGTAAGGGTTAAAGTCGTTCATGTAGAATATATGTTGCTAACTTCATTATTTTATGCTTTTTCTGCTAATTTGTGCCTTTCGTACCTATCCTGATGTGTAGAATATGAAATCAACATATTTTGTTCTGACATCGAAAATATATATACAGGGTGCATCCAAATAAACCGTTGCACAAGACAAGATAACACATCGATTTCAGAAAAATATAAAACTTTCATATAATTAGGTAGTTTCTCTTTGTGTTACGTAAACATACACATATGTGATTTTCGAGTGTCATATGCAAGCAACCTAGTGGTGTGTCAGTGTAAGGAAGTGCAGTGAAATGTGTGTTATTTTGAAAAAAACAGTAAAGTAGAACCAAACATGGTAGAGAATAAGGAACTATGTTTCAGCCATAGGGACCCGGGTTTGCGACCGCGATGAGACAAGTGCATGTACTCGAGTTTGAGCTTTATTTCGTGAAAATGTGTTAAATGGTTCTTAAGATATAGACCAAAACAGATTATAATACACGACAATTCTCAACAATTTGATATGTAAATAATGACATATAATATATTGTTAGGCGGTTGCCAGCCAACATTTTTACGAAAAATAAAGAAATTATAGGAAAAATGAATAACTCAGTGGTAAATGGAGTCAATTTTTTACAGAAGGTGTGCGTCATGTGTTCTCATTGAGAAGGTAAGGGTTAAAGTCGTTCATGTAGAATATATGTTGCTAACTTCATTATTTTATGCTTTTTCTGCTAATTTGTGCCTTTCGTACCTATCCTGATGTGTAGAATATGAAATCAACATATTTTGTTCTAACATCGAAAATATATATACAGGGTGCATCAAAATAAACCGTTGCACAAGACAAGATAACACTTCGATTTCAAAAAATATAAAACTTTCATATAATTAGGTAGTTTCTCTTTGTGTTACGTAAAAATACACATATGTGATCCTCGGGTGTCATATGAAAGCAAACTAGTGGTGTGTCAGTGTAGGGAAGTGCAGTGAAATATGTGTTATTTTGAAAAAACTGTAAAGTAGAACCAAACATGGTAGAGAATAAGGAACTTTGTTTCAGCCATAGGGACCCGGGTTTGCGACCACGATGAGACAAGTGCATGTACTCGAGTTTGAGCTTTATTTCGTGAAAATATGTTAAATGGTTCTTAAGATATAGACCAAAACAGATTATAATACAGGACAATTCTCAACAATTCGATATGTACATAATGACATATAATGTATTGTTAGGCGGTTGCCAGCCAACATTTTTACGAAAAATAAAGAAATTATAGGAAAAATGAATAACTCAGTGGTAAATGGAGTCAATTTTTTACAGAAGGTGTGCGTCATGTGTTCTCATTGAAAAGGTAAGGGTTATAGTCGTTCATGTAGAATATATGTTTCTAACTTCATTATTTTATGCTTTTTCTGCTAATTTGTGCCTTTCGTACCTATCCTGATGTGTAGAATATGAAAACATTTTTTGTTCTAACATTGAAAATATATATACAGGGTGCATCAAAATAAACCGTTGCAGAAGACAAGATAACACTTCGATTTCAGAAAATCTTAAAAGTTTGATATAATTAGGTAGTTTCTCTTTGTGTTACGTAAAAATACACATATGTGATCCTCGGGTGTCATATGCAAGCAACCTAGTGGTGTGTCAGTGTAGGGAAATGCAGTGAAATATGCGTTATTTTGAAAAAAAGAATAAAGTAGTAACAAACATGGTAGAGAATAAGGTACTTTTTTTCAGCCATAGGGTCCCGGGTTTGCGACCGCTATGAGAGAAGTGCATGTACTCGAGTTTGAGCTTTATTTCGTGAAAATATGTTAAATGGTTCTTAAGATATAGACCAAAACACATTATTATACACGACAATTAGTAACAATTCAATATGCACATAATGACATATAATATATTGTTAGACGGTTGCCAGCCAACATTTTTACATGAAATAAGAAAATTAAAACAAAATTGAATAGCTCCGTGGTAATTGGAAACAATTTTTGACAGAAGGTGTGCGTCATGTGATCTCATTGAAAAGGTA
This sequence comes from Thermobia domestica, assembly GCF_964235325.1. Classification (NCBI taxonomy): domain Eukaryota; kingdom Metazoa; phylum Arthropoda; class Insecta; order Zygentoma; family Lepismatidae; genus Thermobia; species Thermobia domestica. The sequence goes on along the minus strand of NW_027656290.1, from coordinate 24,423 downwards.
AGGGTTATAGTCGTTCATGTAGAATAAATGTTTCTAACTTCATTATTTTATGCTTTTTCTGCTAATTTGTGCCTTTCGTACCTATCCTGATGTGTAGAATATGAAAACATTTTTTTTGTTCTAACATTGAAAATATATATACAGGGTGCATCAAAATAAACCGTTGCAGAAGACAAGATAACACTTCGATTTCAGAAAATCTTAAAAGTTTGATATAATTAGGTAGTTTCTCTTTGTGTTACGTAAAAATACGTATATGTGACCCTCGGGTGTCATATGCAAGCAACCTAGTGGTCTGTCAGTGTAGGGAAATGCAGTGAAATATGCGTGATTTTGAAAAAAAAAGAATAAAGTAGTAACAAACATGGTAGAGAATAAGGTCCTTTTTTCAGCCGTAGGGACCTGGATTTGCGACCGCTATGAGAGAAGTGCTGGTACTCGAGTTTGAGCTTTATTTCGTGAAAATATGTTAAATGGTTCTTAAGGTATAGACCAAAACAGATCATAATACACGACAATTCTCAACAATTCGATATGTACATAATGACTTTTAATATATTGTTAGGCGGTTGCCAGCCAACATTTTTACATGAAATAAGAAAATTAAAACAAAATTGAATAGCTCCGTGGTAATTGGAAACAATTTTTGACAGAAGGTGTGCGTCATGTGATCTCATTGAAAAGGTAAGGGTTATAGTCGTTCATGTGGAATAAATGTTTCTAACTTCATTATTTTATGCTTTTTCTGCTAATTTGTGCCTTTCGTACCTATCCTGATGTGTAGAATATGAAAACATTTTTTTTTGTTCTAACATTGAAAATATATATACAGGGTGCATCAAAATAAACCGTTGCAGAAGACAAGATAACACTTCGATTTCAGAAAATCTTAAAAGTTTGATATAATTAGGTAGTTTCTCTTTGTGTTACGTAAAAATACGTATATGTGACCCTCGGGTGTCATTTGCAAGCAACCTAGTGGTCTGTCAGTGTAGGGAAATGCAGTGAAATATGCGTGATTTTGAAAAAAAAAGAATAAAGTAGTAACAAACATGGTAGAGAATAAGGTCCTTTTTTCAGCCGTAGGGACCTGGATTTGCGACCGCTATGAGAGAAGTGCTGGTACTCGAGTTTGAGCTTTATTTCGTGAAAATATGTTAAATGGTTCTTAAGGTATAAACCAAAACAGATTATAATACACGACAATTCTCAACAATTCGATATGTACATAATGACTTTTAATATATTGTTAGGCGGTTGCCAGCCAACATTTTTACGAAAAATAAAGAAATTATAGGAAAAATGAATAACTCAGTGGTAAATGGAGTCAATTTTTTACAGAAGGTGTGCGTCATGTGTTCTCATTGAGAAGGTAAGGGTTAAAGTCGTTCATGTAGAATATATGTTACTAACTTTATTATTTTATGCTTTTTCTGCTAATTTGTGCCTTTCGTACCTATCCTGATGTGTAGAATATGAAATCAACATATTTTGTTCTGACATCGAAAATATATATACAGGGTGCATCCAAATAAACCGTTGCACAAGACAAGATAACACATCGATTTCAGAAAAATATAAAACTTTCATATAATTAGGTAGTTTCTCTTTGTGTTACGTAAACATACACATATGTGATTTTCGAGTGTCATATGCAAGCAACCTAGTGGTGTGTCAGTGTAAGGAAGTGCAGTGAAATGTGTGTTATTTTGAAAAAAACAGTAAAGTAGAACTAAACATGGTAGAGAATAAGGAACTTTGTTTCAGCCATAGGGACCCGGGTTTGCGACCGCGATGAGACAAGTGCATGTACTCGAGTTTGAGCTTTATTTCGTGAAAATATGTTAAATGGTTCTTAAGATATAGACCAAAACAGATTATAATACACGACAATTCTCAACAATTTGATATGTAAATAATGACATATAATATATTGTTAGGCGGTTGCCAGCCAACATTTTTACGAAAAATAAAGAAATTATAGGAAAAATGAATAACTCAGTGGTAAATGGAGTCAATTTTTTACAGAAGGTGTGCGTCATGTGTTCTCATTGAGAAGGTAAGGGTTAAAGTCGTTCATGTAGAATATATGTTGCTAACTTCATTATTTTATACTTTTTCTGCTAATTTGTGCCTTTCGTACCTATCCTGATGTGTAGAATATGAAAACATTTTTTGTTCTAACATTGAAAATATATATACAGGGTGCATCAAAATAAACCGTTGCAGAAGACAAGATAACACTTCGATTTCAGAAAATCTTAAAAGTTTGATATAATTAGGTAGTTTCTCTTTGTGTTACGTAAAAATACACATATGTGATCCTCGGGTGTCATATGCAAGCAACCTAGTGGTGTGTCAGTGTAGGGAAATGCAGTGAAATATGCGTTATTTTGAAAAAAAGAATAAAGTAGTAACAAACATGGTAGAGAATAAGGTCCTTTTTTTCAGCCGTAGGGACATGGGTTTGCGACCGCTATGAGAGAAGTGCTGGTACTCGAGTTTGAGCTTTATTTCTTGAAAATACGTTAAATGGTTCTTAAGATATAGACCAAAACAGATTATAAAACACGACAATTAGTAACAATTCAATATGCACATAATGACATATAATATATTGTTAGGCGGTTGCCAGCCAACATTTTTACGTGAAATAAAAAAATTAAAACAAAATTGAATAGCTCCGTGGTAATTGGAATCAATTTTTGACAGAAGGTGTGCGTCATGTGATCTCGTTGAAAAGGTAAGGGTTAAAGTCGTTCATGTAGAATATATGTTTCTAACTTCATTATTTTATTTTTATTCTGCTAATTTGTGCTTTTCGTACATATCCTGATGTGTAGAATATGAAAACAACATATTTTGTTCTGACATCGAAAATATATATACAGGGTGCATCAAAATATACCGCTGCAGAAGACAAAATAACACTTCGATTTCAGAAAAATATATAAGTTTGATAGAATTAGGTAGTTTCTCTTTGTGTTACGTAAAAATACGCATATGTGATCCTCGGGTGTCATATGCAAGCAACCTAGTGGTGTGTCAGTGTAGGGAAATGCAGTGAAATATGCGTTATTTTGAAAAAAAGAGAATAAAGTAGTAACAAACATGGTAGAGAATAAGGTCCTTTTTTCAGCCGTAGGGACCTGGATTTGCGACCGCTATGAGAGAAGTGCTGGTACTCGAGTTTGAGCTTTATTTCGTGAAAATATGTTAAATGGTTCTTAAGATATAGACCAAAACAGATTATAATACACGACAATTCTCAACAATTCGATATGTACACCTTGTCTCAAAAAGGTTGAGCGCATTCTTTACTGGTGTTTTGAGGCAATAATTTTCTAAGTCCAGCTTCGGGTATCTTCGGGAAAAAGTAAGCCAGGTTCGAACCTCCAAGCCAGCCTTTGCAATCGGGAAAAAGTTTGCAGATGTGTTTTTCTTCTTTTAAATATAATAAGACTTGTTACCAAGTGTTTAAAAAAGCAACATTGATTGAAATACTTAATGATACAATATTTCGAAACCTTTTTTTTTTTTTAATGTTAGCACATGCTTGTTTGTCATTTAGCTCTCCATACGTAATGGAACATTTAAATACGTTAAGGAATCTTTCCATATGTAAAAGAATGCTCAAAGTTAAGAAATAGAACATAATTATCGCCTGAGTACTAAAATAAAAGTCAAAGTAGAACAGAAACAGCGTTTGTAATGGATATGAATGTCATAATTATCTTGAGATCCGTTATACCTCGCTAGAAGGTTGTGTTAGCTCATTGGTAAGCTGTCGGATTTCAAATCATAAGGTTGATGGTTCGAATCCCGTCTAGGCTAATCCTTTTTTTTAAATTATATTTTCCGCAATGCATGAAAAATTATATAAAATAATTACATTAGAATACATAAGTTGTGTATATATAACATAATCATTGCAGAACATAGTAATTATTATGTTTAAAATATAACATCTGAGATAATTTTCACAGTAGGTCGGTATTATATATGAGGATGTAAATACAAGTTAGGAAAATCATTTAATAGCAATAAATAAGTTATGTAGTGTATTTATTTGCATCTATTTGTCATACAGATGTAACTTCTCAATATTCTCATTACAGCATGTCATTTACATTCGTGAAATACAATATATTCCTACCAGGGACGTACGGAAGGGGGGGGACACGGGGGTCCGGACCCCCCCGAAATTTCGACTTTTGAAAAATTTAGCCTAATTTTAGGGGCAATTTTAGCAATTTTAATATAAAATAGCTTCATATTTAGTTTGAACCCCCCCCGAAATAAATTCCTGGGTACGCTACTGACTACGGATATAGAAAGTGTATAAACAGAGTATCCAAAGTCGTATCCTGCTTCAAGATACATAACTTTTCCCGATCCCCTTAACGTCACGGGAAGAAACACAAATTCTCTTTAGAACGGAATGTCGTTACTTAGAGTCTCATTCGAATACGTTGAATATGCTTTTGTATATTCATCTCTCTCTCTCTCTCTCTCTCTCTCTTTCGCTTTGTTTATGTGTGTGTGTATGTGTGTTGCGGAATATCCCAAGTTGAATACAACATTTGCCAAGTATATGAGGATCATTGTCATCGAATACCAGAAATTGAAAATCGTGTTTCTTCAGATTGGGTTTGCGTGTTCATGTTAGCTCACTGGTAGACTACGGACTTGCCAATAAAGAGGTCTTGAGTTCAAAGCCTACAGCTAATTATCATTCTTTTGTTGGTAGGATTGCACAGAAATCGGATACAAGGAGTGGTTTACTTCTAGAAATATTTTCAGAAGAGTTTAGGTAGCCCCGAAAAGGGCTGTTTTCGGGAGTTAAGGCTGGGACATTAATATTGTGTCCAAGACCCTTCTGAATTTATTACTCGCTCCATTCTTCTGGGCATGGAATCTATTACATGGGTGACAAATCTATCTCCTTCCCCTACCTCCAGCCATGCTTCGGAAACAAGATGCCACAGGTCATCCTGAGTTCTTGGTGGATCTGCCTCAGGCCAACTTTCCCTTAGAGTACGCTTCACTTCTGCCCACATATTTTCCATGAGATTGAGGTCTGCTCCACGAGCGGCCAGTCGATTAAATCAATCTCAGGATGCCCTGCGAACCATTCCTGAATTACACGGGAAGTATGTATTGGCGACTGGTATTGCTGGAACTGAATTACACCATCAGGCTGAAATACTCGTACAGATAGCACCATGATATTACTGAAGTACTGAGCATTGTCCAGATGTCCTTCAATTCTATGAAGCTGTCCTGCTCCGCGACTGGAAATCCAACCCCAACATAAAATAGATACATGGCCACTGCGATTGCAAGCAGCCACATATCCATGGTCATATCGGGTGCCTCTCGGACGATACACAAAACGGCGTCCCTCCTTTGATGTTGTGAATATGGATTCATCTGAGAAAACTACGTTTTCCCAATTGAGACCCACATTCGCCTGTGCAAACGCGAGACGGTAAATTTTGTGGTCGCCTGAGAGTTTTTCCTTCACGGCAGCAACACGGCCACGTAACCCAGCATGACGAAGCCTTCGCAGAGCTGTATGCTTACTACCAGGAAAGAGAGAAACTTCCCTTAGCTGTCTAGACGTCCTTAGTGGGTCTAACCGGGCTTCGTTTACTAATCTCGCATCTTGGGCTTCGGTTGACACATGCGGACGACCAGGAGATCGTAAATTATCAGTCTGACCTGTAGCACCATATTTCCGAATCCATCGCCTTCCTGTAGAGGCCGGGACACCTACTCGCCTGCTAGCTGCAGTTGCAGAATAACCTTCCAACTCCCATAAAGTACCCTAATTACTGCTGTACGTCTATCCATAGTTACCAATGTTCTGAGCTGTGAGAAGGAAGCAATAGGTAAAAGCTAGTACCTGACGTGTGATTGGTTACTTGCACGACACGCCTATTGTGGGGAACAGCGTTGCCAGATCTAGCATAATGATGCTAGATCTAGCATAATTTGCATGTCTCTAGCATCTAGCATCTTGCTTTTAGCATCCTGCCCAAATCTAGCACAATTTCAGCAAGTTTATCAAAAAGCCGTAAAACCTGGAGATGAGAAAGAAGTTGGTCGTGGGAAGAAAAAGAACGGCAGAAATGTATCCTCTTCCATTGATTCATACAGTCGGTAAACCATACAGGCAGTCTTATTTTTCGAAGTAAGTTCGAAACGTCTTTGGGCTTTTTTGTGGCTCCACCCAGGGTTTTCTAATCCTTTAACTCCGACGCATGGGCGGAGCTATGGGGGCCATTCTCCCCCCAACTTTTTGACAACTTCACCATCTTTATTTCTGACTTCATGATCATATTTATTCCTGAAATGACAGCTCCGAGACCGACCAAAAATCTTCCCCCCCCCCAGCAGACGATTCCCAACTCCGCTTATGCTGCGAAGTAATTTTCTTTCAAAATATGTAAACAAAAACTTTGCATTCATTTATACGACATATACGCCATTGAATCTGGCAACGACTGCATTAATTTAGTTGAGTTAAAATTTTGGTGCGTGAAGTATTGAGTTCTATCCATGCATTCTTGCTCTCTGTGTATTTTAAGTTACGTTATCGTATCTCAACTTCGTTTTTTAAACTCCTGAATTAGTAATTATGAGGATCTAGCATAATTTGACCGAATCTAGCATAAGTTCGATCAGGTTTTGGAATAATTCCGAGCTGTGAGTCTGGCAACGCTGGTGGGGAACGACTTGGTCAACGACTCGCGAAAGAAATCTGAAAATGGTGCGCCGTAATAATAATATTAAAAACAGTTTTTATAAAGGAATATTAATACATACGAAAAGCTGTTTAAAGAATGAATTGTTATACTGACTTTACACGTATAAAAACATATACCATATACCAAACAGATTGAGCGATATGATGATAGCTGTTTTGAGACAAACACTTTCGAAGTCCAACTTCGGGTATCTTCGGAAAACAGTAAACTAAAGCTGCTGGTTCGAACCTCCAAAGCCAACCTTAGTAATCGGGAAACGATGTACAGATATGTTTTTCCTTCTGTTAAATATAATAAAACATGTTCAAATGGTATTAAGTGTAGAAAAAAGTAACATTGAAATACTTAATGATACAATATTTCGAGACTATGTATTCACACTCTCGTTTCGTCATTGTGATTTCCATACGGAAGAGAGCATTTACGTATGAGCTCAGTTATATTTCAGAAGCAGCTTCCGAAAAGCGGTCATATTAGCTCAGTGGTACACCACCGAGCGCTTAAATCGTGAGTTCGATACCCGTTCAGGTGAAATTCTTTTATGATATTTTACTTTCCTCAATGCATGAAAATTATGTAAAATAGTTACATTACAATTCATCAGTTGTATATATCAGTTGAATATATATATTCATATCATCAGTTGTATATATCAGTTGAATATATATATTCATATCATTTCACGACATAAGTAATTCTTATCTTTAAAATATAACATCTGAGGTATTGACAGAACGTCGGTGTGTTATGTGTGAATATTGAATACAAATTTAAAAAATCGTGTAATAGCAATAAATAAGTTATGTAATGTATTTATTTGCAGCTACTTTCATCGCAGATAACTTCTCAATATTCGCATTACAGCATTTAGGTAGAGCATATCGAAAATCGGATCGTGGTCCAAGACAAAAAACTAGCTAGCCCCAAACTGTCACGCAAGAAATTCGCGAATCGCAAAAGTAAAGTGAAGAGATTGAGAGCGGCAATTCCTTAATCGCTCTCTCTCAACTCTCTCTTATCTGCATTTATACATATAAAAGTGTATGTATGTATGTTCCAACATAACTCATGCATGCCTAGAGCAGGGTTTCTCAACCTGGGAGTCGCGGCCCCTAGGGGATCGCGAAGATAGGCGGAAGAGATAAATATAGTTAGAATCTAATACCAGAAATTATTTTTAAATATTATTTTTAATTTTGTTCTGATAAGCATACTTTTATTTTTTATACACACTGTAAAGAACAATAAAAAATAAGTCTACTGAACATTTTCAAAGGGTGTAGAATTCGTGTTACTATTCGGTTCAAAGTCTCTTGTCGTCGCGAATTCTGTCGAGAAATTTGAAGCTTAAAATATACAAAACGATAATCATGCCTGTTGTTCTGTATGGTTGCGAAACATGGTCGCTTACTCTGAGGGAAGAACATAGACTGAAAGTATTTGAGAACAAGATCCTTAGACGAATATTCGGACCCAAGAGGAACGGGAATGGGGAATGGCGGAAACTTCATAACGAGGAACTACATAATTTATACGGTTTACCCAACATTGTTAGGGTCGCCAAGTCTAGAAGGCTTAGGTGGGCAGGTCATGTAGCTAGAATGGAAGAAAGTAGAAACGCTTTCAAAATCTTGACTGGAAGACCAATCGGAAAACGACCATTAGGAAGACCTAGGCGCAGATGGGAGGACAATATTAAGATGGATCTCGCTGAGATAAGAATACAAAGTAGAAACTGGATCCAATTGGCTAAGGATAGAAGTCAGTGTAGAGCTTTTGTGAACGCGGCATTGAACCTCCGGGTTCCATAGGCCATAGAGTTAGTTAGTTAGTAGAGTTGTTTAAAAATGAATTTAAATCAAAGAGGTATGATATAAAACTAATGAGAACTGTATATAGAAATACTAGAAAAATACACATGCAACAAAACCTGCACATTGAATTACAATTAAAATTAAAACCTAATGAGATACCTAAGCATGGTGTAATTTCACTAGTGCAGCAATGTCCGGTTCAATCTTCATGACGAACATTATCAAACCATTTTCAACTGATAAGCGATTTCTTATCTTTGTTTTAATGTTTACCATAAAAAAACACACTTTCGCACAAGTACGATATAGCAAATGGAATTATTACTTTTAAAGCAGCAATCCCCAGACCAGGATATTCTTCTCTCCTCATCAGGCAGAACTTGTCCAAGTCTTCGTTACAAAAAACCAGTTGCAAAGACTTGTAGCATGATCATTCTATTATTTGGTCAAGAAGTTGTGGGCTTAGATCGGATACGTTAATGGCCTCTTCAATGAAGGAGTTTAACATCCATCTTGAACCAGCACCTTCGTCATTGGGAATATAGATATTACAGTTACTGTATCCACTGTCAGTGCCGGGCGCCGAAAAAAGGGGCCACACATTTCGGAGGAAGTGTGTTACTCATGTTAGGAAAGTACATGTGCACATGTGTAAAATAGAAGGAAAAACGTAATAAAATGTGCTCAAAATTAAGGAAAGGTAGGGCTTATTTTGAAAATGTTATTGAGCTTCGTGCCAACCATGGTGGTGCTTCGTAGCTAGTCTGTCGACGTCACTCATATATACGGTGACATCGTACTATACTCTCGCCCCGGGCACTGATTTTCCATGGCACTGTTCACTATAAACAAAAAAATGGATTCTACTATTATAGAAATAGGTATGTTAAAAATCTCACACAAGCTTATTATAAAACAAATTATAAAAGGGTCGCTGGCAAGAGCGTGTGATAAAAGGGGATCGTGATAGGAATTAGATTGAGAACCACTGGTCTAGAGTAATTTTAACCACATTTCTTATAGTTTCAAAAAGATTGCTGTCGGGTTACCTATGGTGAATGGGAGGGGGATACATATAAAAGATTGCTAGAAAATGATCGATATTAGATTCATAGTTTTCGGGGTCGCTTAGATAAATAGTGAGACTTTCAATTTCGCTTAACTCCGATTAAGCTCTCATTAGTAGGGATGGGCACGAACGACTTTTCTTTGAAACTCGACTCGACTCGAAACAGACATCTTTGAGGTCTACTCTTGGACTCGGCGCGAAAAATATCTTCCAACTCGACTCGGATTAGAGTCAAGTCGAACCAAAACGAGCCAAATCCTGTGTGTAGTCCTACCTAGACAATACATAGACAATATTTATTCTATCATCAATTATACTACTGTTACTACAAATAATAATAATAATAATAATAATAATAATAATAATAATAATTATTATTATTATTATTATTATTATTATTATTATTATTATTATTATTATTATTATTATTATTATTATTATTATTATTATTATTATTATTATTATTATGACAACACCGTGTACAAACATGAACAATAGATGGTTAGTAAAGGAATACTAAAAGCTAGTTGACTGCCGACGTCGGTAGTCATGAACTCTACAAGGCAAAGACATCGTTCATTACTCTAAGCTGTAAGCGTCGGTGGACTACAGATGGTCAACTATTGACCTCTCGCCAGAAATTGGTGGCCCCGCAGCGACGATCCGTGGTGGCCCAAGTTCCATTTTGAAAACTTTACCACCAGCAGCAGAGACGCGATGAAACGCCAACGAACCACAAAATTACTCTCCCAAAATATGTCAAAATGCCTATATGTGTGATTTGTTTATATTTAGGTGAATCAAAAAAACACAAAACAAATACCCGGGGTGGACGCAAACTATCAATATTACGATTACTAGGCACGTGTTCTCCTGACTTCCCCACGGAAACGATCATAAAAGGCTTGGTTGTTGAAGGATAAATCATTGACGTCTTAATTTAGCCAATCAGACAAACCCCTACATCTCGAGTTCTAGAAGGTGATACCGTGAACCGTTTCAGATTTATTGCTTCCTGGTGGAGTACTATCCATGAGCAAAATTTGAGCATAATAGCCGACATGCATCTTCGGTGCCTCTTATCTTTAGTACAATTTTAACCAGAGATGGTGTGGGTCAATGAAAATTTGATCCACGACCCACCATGACCCACTATCACCCACCACCCAAATGCCCCATTGGCCCACTCTGACCCATCAACCATCGTGATCCACTCTGACCCACCACCAACTATGAACCACTCTGAACCATTGCGACCAACTCCGACCCACCAAAACCCATCGACATCAACTCTGACCGATGGCCCACGTCCTCCTCTCCATTGACTAAAGAGGTTACACTTGTAATAAAACAAGACTGTGAAATTATCACTTATCGGAGTTTGAATTTCTACCGTCAATGGCTCAAGCACCTCTCTGTTACAATACTGGTGGGTCTGACCTTTACGATATATAATGGCAAAGTGTTTCTCATCTTCCAAATTAAAATGAATTTAAATTTATCATATATAATTATTTCTTTGTTGCCTTACAGACACATTTCAGTAGAAAATAGGGTGAAATTTGAAAGTTTCAAATCAAGGAAAAGTAGACCAACGTAAAAAAAAAAAAAAAAAAAAAAAAAAAAGAGAGAGAGAGAAAAACTAATTTTCTATATAATTAAGCATGCCGTACTAATTGAAAATGCCCATGTAATTAAGTTTAGAATACAAATTTTATGGCCATTTTTCTCTAACTTTATGGCTTGATTGCCTTATGCTCGGAACGCTCCATACATTAAACACCAGCTTCAGCAATTATAAATAGAAAGCAGTGGGTATAAAATTCAAAAAGAACTTTAGTATGCATTACTCAATTTGTTTCTCAACTAATATCAATCGTTTTCGATTATTTTTACAAATCAACCCACTACCAATTTCCAATATATAGAAAATGCACCCCCGTCCCCCCGCCCATAAAAGATAATTTAAAAAAATGCCAAGACATATTTTCTTTATTTTTAATAAAGAGTTATATGTTGAATTTCAGCTCTCAGTTGAACGGCTTGTAAGATACTAAATTTTTCGCAAAAATTCGGACTTCTACTCCCCCTAAGGATATGTATTATAATGAAAGTGACACGCGTATGGTAACTTCCCAGTTGGGAATGGAGCCTGATTATATACCAAACGTCAATTCATTTGACTTTGCAATTTGACCGTGATGATTACGCAGACATAGTTACTTTCAATTTTTTATGATATATATCCTTATTTCATATGTTACAGATGATTCAAAAATATTTTTTCAAGCAGTTAGCTCCCCTAGAATCTCACAGGCTGCATCCCAAAATCCAACTCCTACTATCCTATGACAATCCAAAAGTGACTGAACTTTTTTTTATTAGGAACAAATGACAAAAGAAAAATGGAGATCTTGAAAGTAAAATGTAGAAAAGCTCGGTGCCCCCAATAACTACATATTTCTCCACCCCTTCATCCCGAACTTAAAAATAAAACTTAATTCGAATATGGTTAATTAGTGAATTTATTACAGTTAAATTCCACTCACTACATGGTACAGCTACAACTATGTAACAAAAAATAACAACTGTGAAACATGTTCTGAATTACTATTAGATTTCTTACGCTATTATTAAACATATTAGAATAGTAAAAGAGGATTGTTCGTGAAATAGTATATTTGCTCTTGATTTATAACTTTTTCATACGGAAAAAATTAAAATATTATTCAAGTTTTAAACTTTGCACTCTGCAAATATGTTGCCCTCTAGGCAATGGGACTAATGTGAAATGTGGACTAATGTGGACTAATGGGAAATGCTGCACTGTTAGCGGCGCTGAAAACTTACGATTCGATTCTAATATCGAATGATTTCGATATCTTTATGTCGCTACGTAACCACCCTGGGTGATAATGGAAGCTTAATTGGACTTGAATTGAAAGTAGAACTATTCACCTAAGCGACCACGAAACTATAGATTCGATACTAATATCGACCCGTTTCTAGCATTTTTGATATGTATCCCGACAGTACTCTTTTTTCCAGACTGTAAGAAATATAGTTAAAATTGCTCTAGATATATCAGAATTATGTTGAAATACACACATAAATCCACTTTTATATTCTGTATAAATAGAGAGTGAGTGAGCGAGCGAGCGAGCGAGAGAGGCCGACTCAAGGCATCACCACCTCCACATTGCAAAAGCATATATCAGGAATTGAATTGAAAATCTATGTAAAGACTTTCTGCTGTGGCATGCTTCATAAGGACAATTCCAGTCTGCTCACGTGACCTTTGGGGTTCATGAATTTTTTTTGCGAGCGTTCCGACTTTGGATTCTCTGTTTATACCTTCTGTTTATGCATCGAATAACTTTTCAAGAACATAAATGACATTCTGTATTATGAATGTTGAGGATTACCCTCTATATGACAAATAGCTGCAAATAAATACACTACATGATTTATTTATTGCTATTGAACGAGTTTCTTAACTTGTATTTACATCCTCATATATAATACCGACCTACTGTGAAAATTATCTCAGATGTTATATTTTAAACATAATAATTACTATGTTCTGCAATGATTATGTTATATATACACAACTTATGTATTCTAATGTAATTATTTTATATAATTTTTCATGCATTGCGGAAAATATAATTTTAAAAAAAGGATTAGCCTAGACGGGATTCGAACCATCAACCTTATGATTTGAAATCCGACAGCTTACCAATGAGCTAACACAACCTTCCATCGCGGTATAACGGATCTCAAGATAATTATGACATTCATATCCATTACAAACGCTGTTTCTGTTCTACTTTGACTTTTATTTTAGTACTCAGGCGATAATTATGTTCTATTTCTTAACTTTGAGCATTCTTTTACATATGGAAAGATTCCTTAACGTATTTAAATGTTCCATTACGTATGGAGAGCTAAATGACAAACAAGCATGTGCTAACATTAAAAAAAAAAAAAGGTTTCGAAATATTGTATCATTAAGTATTTCAATCAATGTTGCTTTTTTAAACACTTGGTAACAAGTCTTATTATATTTAAAAGAAGAAAAACACATCTGCAAACTTTTTCCCGATTGCAAAGGCTGGCTTGGAGGTTCGAACCTGGCTTACTTTTTCCCGAAGATACCCGAAGCTGGACTTAGAAAATTATTGCCTCAAAACACCAGTAAAGAATGCGCTCAACCTTTTTGAGACAAGGTGTACATAATGACTTTTAATATATTGTTAGGCGGTTGCCAGCCAACATTTTTACGAAAAATAAAGAAATTATAGGAAAAATGAATAACTCAGTGGTAAATGGAGTCAATTTTTTACAGAAGGTGTGCGTCATGTGTTCTCATTGAGAAGGTAAGGGTTAAAGTCGTTCATGTAGAATATATGTTACTAACTTTATTATTTTATGCTTTTTCTGCTAATTTGTGCCTTTCGTACCTATCCTGATGTGTAGAATATGAAATCAACATATTTTGTTCTGACATCGAAAATATATATACAGGGTGCATCCAAATAAACCGTTGCACAAGACAAGATAACACATCGATTTCAGAAAAATATAAAACTTTCATATAATTAGGTAGTTTCTCTTTGTGTTACGTAAACATACACATATGTGATTTTCGAGTGTCATATGCAAGCAACCTAGTGGTGTGTCAGTGTAAGGAAGTGCAGTGAAATGTGTGTTATTTTGAAAAAAACAGTAAAGTAGAACTAAACATGGTAGAGAATAAGGAACTTTGTTTCAGCCATAGGGACCCGGGTTTGCGACCGCGATGAGACAAGTGCATGTACTCGAGTTTGAGCTTTATTTCGTGAAAATATGTTAAATGGTTCTTAAGATATAGACCAAAACAGATTATAATACACGACAATTCTCAACAATTTGATATTTAATAATGACATATAATATATTGTTAGGCGGTTGCCAGCCAACATTTTTACGAAAAATAAAGAAATTATAGGAAAAATGAATAACTCAGTGGTAAATGGAGTCAATTTTTTACAGAAGGTGTGCGTCATGTGTTCTCATTGAGAAGGTAAGGGTTAAAGTCGTTCATGTAGAATATATGTTGCTAACTTCATTATTTTATGCTTTTTCTGCTAATTTGTGCCTTTCGTACCTATCCTGATGTGTAGAATATGAAAACATTTTTTGTTCTAACATTGAAAATATATATACAGGGTGCATCAAAATAAACCGTTGCAGAAGACAAGATAACACTTCGATTTCAGAAAATCTTAAAAGTTTGATATAATTAGGTAGTTTCTCTTTGTGTTACGTAAAAATACACATATGTGATCCTCGGGTGTCATATGCAAGCAACCTAGTGGTGTGTCAGTGTAGGGAAATGCAGTGAAATATGCGTTATTTTGAAAAAAAGAATAAAGTAGTAACAAACATGGTAGAGAATAAGGTCCTTTTTTTCAGCCGTAGGGACATGGGTTTGCGACCGCTATGAGAGAAGTGCTGGTACTCGAGTTTGAGCTTTATTTCTTGAAAATACGTTAAATGGTTCTTAAGATATAGACCAAAACAGATTATAAAACACGACAATTAGTAACAATTCAATATGCACATAATGACATATAATATATTGTTAGGCGGTTGCCAGCCAACATTTTTACGTGAAATAAAAAAATTAAAACAAAATTGAATAGCTCCGTGGTAATTGGAATCAATTTTTGACAGAAGGTGTGCGTCATGTGATCTCGTTGAAAAGGTAAGGGTTAAAGTCGTTCATGTAGAATATATGTTTCTAACTTCATTATTTTATTTTTATTCTGCTAATTTGTGCTTTTCGTACATATCCTGATGTGTAGAATATGAAAACAACATATTTTGTTCTGACATCGAAAATATATATACAGGGTGCATCAAAATATACCGCTGCAGAAGACAAAATAACACTTCGATTTCAGAAAAATATATAAGTTTGATAGAATTAGGTAGTTTCTCTTTGTGTTACGTAAAAATACGCATATGTGATCCTCGGGTGTCATATGCAAGCAACCTAGTGGTGTGTCAGTGTAGGGAAATGCAGTGAAATATGCGTTATTTTGAAAAAAAGAATAAAGTAGTAACAAACATGGTAGAGAATAAGGTACTTTTTTTCAGCCATAGGGTCCCGGGTTTGCGACCGCTATGAGAGAAGTGCTGGTACTCGAGTTTGAGCTTTATTTCGTGAAAATATGTTAAATGGTTCTTAAGATATAGACCAAAACACATTATTATACACGACAATTAGTAACAATTCAATATGCACATAATGACATATAATATATTGTTAGACGGTTGCCAGCCAACATTTTTACATGAAATAAGAAAATTAAAACAAAATTGAATAGCTCCGTGGTAATTGGAAACAATTTTTGACAGAAGGTGTGCGTCATGTGATCTCATTGAAAAGGTAAGGGTTATAGTCGTTCATGTGGAATAAATGTTTCTAACTTCATTATTTTATGCTTTTTCTGCTAATTTGTGCCTTTCGTACCTATCCTGATGTGTAGAATATGAAAACATTTTTTTTTGTTCTAACATTGAAAATATATATACAGGGTGCATCAAAATAAACCGTTGCAGAAGACAAGATAACACTTCGATTTCAGAAAATCTTAAAAGTTTGATATAATTAGGTAGTTTCTCTTTGTGTTACGTAAAAATACGTATATGTGACCCTCGGGTGTCATATGCAAGCAACCTAGTGGTCTGTCAGTGTAGGGAAATGCAGTGAAATATGCGTGATTTTGAAAAAAAAAAGAATAAAGTAGTAACAAACATGGTAGAGAATAAGGTCCTTTTTTCAGCCGTAGGGACCTGGATTTGCGACCGCTATGAGAGAAGTGCTGGTACTCGAGTTTGAGCTTTATTTCGTGAAAATATGTTAAATGGTTCTTAAGGTATAAACCAAAACAGATCATAATACACGACAATTCTCAACAATTCGTTATGTACATAATGACTTTTAATATATTGTTAGGCGGTTGCCAGCCAACATTTTTACGAAAAATAAAGAAATTATAGGAAAAATGAATAACTCAGTGGTAAATGGAGTCAATTTTTTACAGAAGGTGTGCGTCATGTGTTCTCATTGAGAAGGTAAGGGTTAAAGTCGTTCATGTAGAATATATGTTACTAACTTTATTATTTTATGCTTTTTCTGCTAATTTGTGCCTTTCGTACCTATCCTGATGTGTAGAATATGAAATCAACATATTTTGTTCTGACATCGAAAATATATATACAGGGTGCATCCAAATAAACCGTTGCACAAGACAAGATAACACATCGATTTCAGAAAAATATAAAACTTTCATATAATTAGGTAGTTTCTCTTTGTGTTACGTAAACATACACATATGTGATTTTCGAGTGTCATATGCAAGCAACCTAGTGGTGTGTCAGTGTAAGGAAGTGCAGTGAAATGTGTGTTATTTTGAAAAAAACAGTAAAGTAGAACCAAACATGGTAGAGAATAAGGAACTTTGTTTCAGCCATAGGGACCCGGGTTTGCGACCGCGATGAGACAAGTGCATGTACTCGAGTTTGAGCTTTATTTCGTGAAAATATGTTAAATGGTTCTTAAGATATAGACCAAAACAGATTATAATACACGACAATTCTCAACAATTTGATATGTAAATAATGACATATAATATATTGTTAGGCGGTTGCCAGCCAACATTTTTACGAAAAATAAAGAAATTATAGGAAAAATGAATAACTCAGTGGTAAATGGAGTCAATTTTTTACAGAAGGTGTGCGTCATGTGTTCTCATTGAGAAGGTAAGGGTTAAAGTCGTTCATGTAGAATATATGTTGCTAACTTCATTATTTTATGCTTTTTCTGCTAATTTGTGCCTTTCGTACCTATCCTGATGTGTAGAATATGAAAACATTTTTTGTTCTAACATTGAAAATATATATACAGGGTGCATCAAAATAAACCGTTGCAGAAGACAAGATAACACTTCGATTTCAGAAAATCTTAAAAGTTTGATATAATTAGGTAGTTTCTCTTTGTGTTACGTAAAAATACACATATGTGATCCTCGGGTGTCATATGCAAGCAACCTAGTGGTGTGTCAGTGTAGGGAAATGCAGTGAAATATGCGTTATTTTGAAAAAAAGAATAAAGTAGTAACAAACATGGTAGAGAATAAGGTCCTTTTTTTCAGCCGTAGGGACATGGGTTTGCGACCGCTATGAGAGAAGTGCTGGTACTCGAGTTTGAGCTTTATTTCTTGAAAATACGTTAAATGGTTCTTAAGATATAGACCAAAACAGATTATAAAACACGACAATTAGTAACAATTCAATATGCACATAATGACATATAATATATTGTTAGGCGGTTGCCAGCCAACATTTTTACGTGAAATAAGAAAATTAAAACAAAATTGAATAGCTCAGTGGTAATTGGAATCAATTTTTGACAGAAGGTGTGCGTCATGTGATCTCGTTGAAAAGGTAAGGGTTAAAGTCGTTCATGTAGAATATATGTTTCTAACTTCATTATTTTATTTTTATTCTGCTAATTTGTGCTTTTCGTACATATCCTGATGTGTAGAATATGAAAACAACATATTTTGTTCTGACATCGAAAATATATATACAGGGTGCATCAAAATATACCGCTGCAGAAGACAAAATAACACTTCGATTTCAGAAAAATATATAAGTTTGATAGAATTAGGTAGTTTCTCTTTGTGTTACGTAAAAATACGCATATGTGATCCTCGGGTGTCATATGCAAGCAACCTAGTGGTGTGTCAGTGTAGGGAAATGCAGTGAAATATGCGTTATTTTGAAAAAAAGAATAAAGTACTAACAAACATGGTAGAGAATAAGGTACTTTTTTTCAGCCATAGGGTCCCGGGTTTGCGACCGCTATGAGAGAAGTGCTGGTACTCGAGTTTGAGCTTTATTTCGTGAAAATATGTTAAATGGTTCTTAAGATATAGACCAAAACACATTATTATACACGACAATTAGTAACAATTCAATATGCACATAATGACATATAATATATTGTTAGACGGTTGCCAGCCAACATTTTTACATGAAATAAGAAAATTAAAACAAAATTGAATAGCTCCGTGGTAATTGGAAACAATTTTTGACAGAAGGTGTGCGTCATGTGATCTCATTGAAAAGGTAAGGGTTATAGTCGTTCATGTGGAATAAATGTTTCTAACTTCATTATTTTATGCTTTTTCTGCTAATTTGTGCCTTTCGTACCTATCCTGATGTGTAGAATATGAAAACATTTTTTTTTGTTCTAACATTGAAAATATATATACAGGGTGCATCAAAATAAACCGTTGCAGAAGACAAGATAACACTTCGATTTCAGAAAATCTTAAAAGTTTGATATAATTAGGTAGTTTCTCTTTGTGTTACGTAAAAATACGTATATGTGACCCTCGGGTGTCATATGCAAGCAACCTAGTGGTCTGTCAGTGTAGGGAAATGCAGTGAAATATGCGTGATTTTGAAAAAAAAAAAGAATAAAGTAGTAACAAACATGGTAGAGAATAAGGTCCTTTTTTCAGCCGTAGGGACCTGGATTTGCGACCGCTATGAGAGAAGTGCTGGTACTCGAGTTTGAGCTTTATTTCGTGAAAATATGTTAAATGGTTCTTAAGGTATAAACCAAAACAGATCATAATACACGACAATTCTCAACAATTCGTTATGTACATAATGACTTTTAATATATTGTTAGGCGGTTGCCAGCCAACATTTTTACGAAAAATAAAGAAATTATAGGAAAAATGAATAACTCAGTGGTAAATGGAGTCAATTTTTTACAGAAGGTGTGCGTCATGTGTTCTCATTGAGAAGGTAAGGGTTAAAGTCGTTCATGTAGAATATATGTTACTAACTTTATTATTTTATGCTTTTTCTGCTAATTTGTGCCTTTCGTACCTATCCTGATGTGTAGAATATGAAATCAACATATTTTGTTCTGACATCGAAAATATATATACAGGGTGCATCCAAATAAACCGTTGCACAAGACAAGATAACACATCGTTTTCAGAAAAATATAAAACTTTCATATAATTAGGTAGTTTCTCTTTGTGTTACGTAAACATACACATATGTGATTTTCGAGTGTCATATGCAAGCAACCTAGTGGTGTGTCAGTGTAAGGAAGTGCAGTGAAATGTGTGTTATTTTGAAAAAAACAGTAAAGTAGAACCAAACATGGTAGAGAATAAGGAACTTTGTTTCAGCCATAGGGACCCGGGTTTGCGACCGCGATGAGACAAGTGCATGTACTCGAGTTTGAGCTTTATTTCGTGAAAATATGTTAAATGGTTCTTAAGATATAGACCAAAACAGATTATAATACACGACAATTCTCAACAATTTGATATTTAATAATGACATATAATATATTGTTAGGCGGTTGCCAGCCAACATTTTTACGAAAAATAAAGAAATTATAGGAAAAATTAATAACTCAGTGGTAAATGGAGTCAATTTTTTACAGAAGGTGTGCGTCATGTGTTCTCATTGAGAAGGTAAGGGTTAAAGTCGTTCATGTAGAATATATGTTGCTAACTTCATTATTTTATGCTTTTTCTGCTAATTTGTGCCTTTCGTACCTATCCTGATGTGTAGAATATGAAAACATTTTTTGTTCTAACATTGAAAATATATATACAGGGTGCATCAAAATAAACCGTTGCAGAAGACAAGATAACACTTCGATTTCAGAAAATCTTAAAAGTTTGATATAATTAGGTAGTTTCTCTTTGTGTTACGTAAAAATACACATATGTGATCCTCGGGTGTCATATGCAAGCAACCTAGTGGTGTGTCAGTGTAGGGAAATGCAGTGAAATATGCGTTATTTTGAAAAAAAGAATAAAGTAGTAACAAACATGGTAGAGAATAAGGTCCTTTTTTTCAGCCGTAGGGACATGGGTTTGCGACCGCTATGAGAGAAGTGCTGGTACTCGAGTTTGAGCTTTATTTCTTGAAAATACGTTAAATGGTTCTTAAGATATAGACCAAAACAGATTATAAAACACGACAATTAGTAACAATTCAATATGCACATAATGACATATAATATATTGTTAGGCGGTTGCCAGCCAACATTTTTACGTGAAATAAAAAAATTAAAACAAAATTGAATAGCTCCGTGGTAATTGGAATCAATTTTTGACAGAAGGTGTGCGTCATGTGATCTCGTTGAAAAGGTAAGGGTTAAAGTCGTTCATGTAGAATATATGTTTCTAACTTCATTATTTTATTTTTATTCTGCTAATTTGTGCTTTTCGTACATATCCTGATGTGTAGAATATGAAAACAACATATTTTGTTCTGACATCGAAAATATATATACAGGGTGCATCAAAATATACCGCTGCAGAAGACAAAATAACACTTCGATTTCAGAAAAATATATAAGTTTGATAGAATTAGGTAGTTTCTCTTTGTGTTACGTAAAAATACGCATATGTGATCCTCGGGTGTCATATGCAAGCAACCTAGTGGTGTGTCAGTGTAGGGAAATGCAGTGAAATATGCGTTATTTTGAAAAAAAGAATAAAGTACTAACAAACATGGTAGAGAATAAGGTACTTTTTTTCAGCCATAGGGTCCCGGGTTTGCGACCGCTATGAGAGAAGTGCTGGTACTCGAGTTTGAGCTTTATTTCGTGAAAATATGTTAAATGGTTCTTAAGATATAGACCAAAACACATTATTATACACGACAATTAGTAACAATTCAATATGCACATAATGACATATAATATATTGTTAGACGGTTGCCAGCCAACATTTTTACATGAAATAAGAAAATTAAAACAAAATTGAATAGCTCCGTGGTAATTGGAAACAATTTTTGACAGAAGGTGTGCGTCATGTGATCTCATTGAAAAGGTAAGGGTTATAGTCGTTCATGTGGAATAAATGTTTCTAACTTCATTATTTTATGCTTTTTCTGCTAATTTGTGCCTTTCGTACCTATCCTGATGTGTAGAATATGAAAACATTTTTTTTTGTTCTAACATTGAAAATATATATACAGGGTGCATCAAAATAAACCGTTGCAGAAGACAAGATAACACTTCGATTTCAGAAAATCTTAAAAGTTTGATATAATTAGGTAGTTTCTCTTTGTGTTACGTAAAAATACGTATATGTGACCCTCGGGTGTCATATGCAAGCAACCTAGTGGTCTGTCAGTGTAGGGAAATGCAGTGAAATATGCGTGATTTTGAAAAAAAAAAGAATAAAGTAGTAACAAACATGGTAGAGAATAAGGTCCTTTTTTCAGCCGTAGGGACCTGGATTTGCGACCGCTATGAGAGAAGTGCTGGTACTCGAGTTTGAGCTTTATTTCGTGAAAATATGTTAAATGGTTCTTAAGGTATAAACCAAAACAGATCATAATACACGACAATTCTCAACAATTCGTTATGTACATAATGACTTTTAATATATTGTTAGGCGGTTGCCAGCCAACATTTTTACGAAAAATAAAGAAATTATAGGAAAAATGAATAACTCAGTGGTAAATGGAGTCAATTTTTTACAGAAGGTGTGCGTCATGTGTTCTCATTGAGAAGGTAAGGGTTAAAGTCGTTCATGTAGAATATATGTTACTAACTTTATTATTTTATGCTTTTTCTGCTAATTTGTGCCTTTCGTACCTATCCTGATGTGTAGAATATGAAATCAACATATTTTGTTCTGACATCGAAAATATATATACAGGGTGCATCCAAATAAACCGTTGCACAAGACAAGATAACACATCGATTTCAGAAAAATATAAAACTTTCATATAATTAGGTAGTTTCTCTTTGTGTTACGTAAACATACACATATGTGATTTTCGAGTGTCATATGCAAGCAACCTAGTGGTGTGTCAGTGTAAGGAAGTGCAGTGAAATGTGTGTTATTTTGAAAAAAACAGTAAAGTAGAACCAAACATGGTAGAGAATAAGGAACTTTGTTTCAGCCATAGGGACCCGGGTTTGCGACCGCGATGAGACAAGTGCATGTACTCGAGTTTGAGCTTTATTTCGTGAAAATATGTTAAATGGTTCTTAAGATATAGACCAAAACAGATTATAATACACGACAATTCTCAACAATTTGATATGTAAATAATGACATATAATATATTGTTAGGCGGTTGCCAGCCAACATTTTTACGAAAAATAAAGAAATTATAGGAAACATGAATAACTCAGTGGTAAATGGAGTCAATTTTTTACAGAAGGTGTGCGTCATGTGTTCTCATTGAGAAGGTAAGGGTTAAAGTCGTTCATGTAGAATATATGTTGCTAACTTCATTATTTTATGCTTTTTCTGCTAATTTGTGCCTTTCGTACCTATCCTGATGTGTAGAATATGAAAACATTTTTTGTTCTAACATTGAAAATATATATACAGGGTGCATCAAAATAAACCGTTGCAGAAGACAAGATAACACTTCGATTTCAGAAAATCTTAAAAGTTTGATATAATTAGGTAGTTTCTCTTTGTGTTACGTAAAAATACACATATGTGATCCTCGGGTGTCATATGCAAGCAACCTAGTGGTGTGTCAGTGTAGGGAAATGCAGTGAAATATGCGTTATTTTGAAAAAAAGAATAAAGTAGTAACAAACATGGTAGAGAATAAGGTCCTTTTTTTCAGCCGTAGGGACATGGGTTTGCGACCGCTATGAGAGAAGTGCTGGTACTCGACTTTGAGCTTTATTTCTTGAAAATACGTTAAATGGTTCTTAAGATATAGACCAAAACAGATTATAAAACACGACAATTAGTAACAATTCAATATGCACATAATGACATATAATATATTGTTAGGCGGTTGCCAGCCAACATTTTTACGTGAAATAAGAAAATTAAAACAAAATTGAATAGCTCCGTGGTAATTGGAATCAATTTTTGACAGAAGGTGTGCGTCATGTGATCTCGTTGAAAAGGTAAGGGTTAAAGTCGTTCATGTAGAATATATGTTTCTAACTTCATTATTTTATTTTTATTCTGCTAATTTGTGCTTTTCGTACATATCCTGATGTGTAGAATATGAAAACAACATATTTTGTTCTGACATCGAAAATATATATACAGGGTGCATCAAAATATACCGCTGCAGAAGACAAAATAACACTTCGATTTCAGAAAAATATATAAGTTTGATAGAATTAGGTAGTTTCTCTTTGTGTTACGTAAAAATACGCATATGTGATCCTCGGGTGTCATATGCAAGCAACCTAGTGGTGTGTCAGTGTAGGGAAATGCAGTGAAATATGCGTTATTTTGAAAAAAAGAATAAAGTACTAACAAACATGGTAGAGAATAAGGTACTTTTTTTCAGCCATAGGGTCCCGGGTTTGCGACCGCTATGAGAGAAGTGCTGGTACTCGAGTTTGAGCTTTATTTCGTGAAAATATGTTAAATGGTTCTTAAGATATAGACCAAAACACATTATTATACACGACAATTAGTAACAATTCAATATGCACATAATGACATATAATATATTGTTAGACGGTTGCCAGCCAACATTTTTACATGAAATAAGAAAATTAAAACAAAATTGAATAGCTCCGTGGTAATTGGAAACAATTTTTGACAGAAGGTGTGCGTCATGTGATCTCATTGAAAAGGTAAGGGTTATAGTCGTTCATGTGGAATAAATGTTTCTAACTTCATTATTTTATGCTTTTTCTGCTAATTTGTGCCTTTCGTACCTATCC
>NW_027656289.1:0-113885 GCF_964235325.1 Thermobia domestica | reverse complement strand
ATTACTCATCATCACCGTCTCCTTTAGCCTAACCTGCATAACCGTGGGACGTAAAACTCAAAGATTTCATTTCATTTTCTTTAGTCGGTAGAAAAGAGGACATGGATCATGTGTCAGAGTTGATGACGATGTGTTTTGGTGGGTCAGTGGTTCATGGTGGGCTTTTACTTAGTATATTCACAAACCATCATTTGTTATATTTTTACGGAAATACGTCATGACTTTTCTGACAATCTGATCTTTGAAATGTTGTTAAAACGCAAAGTTCATTGATATCATTCACTTATCCTCTTATGATCTTTCACAACCTTTAGGGTACTTCCCGTAGATATAGAAACGTGAAATTTAGAATCCAAGCTTGGGGTAGCGTGCAAGTAAACCAAAGAAAAGCTACAGGATAATATTTTCTTCCTCCAAACCCCCTAAAGTAGAGTGTGTTGATTATTCAACAAAAAGACTAGAAATTCAATCAGAAAATTCATAAAATATAAAATATGTAGCCAAGTATCGACTTTGAAACAACAACAACACCAAGAACAATAATAATAATAATAATAATAATAATAATAATAATAATAATAATAATAATAATAATAATAATAATAATAATAATAATAATAATAATAATAATAAGTAGAAGTAGTAGCGGTAGTAGTAGTAGCATCATTTAAAATAATTATATTGTTTATGGAGGAAACTTGAAGAAAGTACTTGAAACTACACACAACATTTTCTTCGTTTTGACACCACTCGTATCGAAACTCGAGTCAAATTCGATTCAAGTTGGAGGAAATATTTCGAGCTGTGTTGTCGATTCGAGCTCAAAGATGTCTGTTTTGAGTGGAGTCGAGTTTGAGTGAAAACCAGCTCGAACTCGCTCGTGCCCATCCCTAGAAATCATCTTTAACTTCTAGTTTCTAAAGAAGAAACCATGATAGAAATTATTTTCACATTCTCTCAATTATATCAACACGTGTAGAAATAGTGTGTGTTATGATTATCTAACATAACTAGTAGTTTATTTTCTTATCTTTGTCTGAGGAATTGATGGAAAAGTGTGAGAGCAAAGAACTGCCATTAGAGTAACCCAGGTTAGAATCCCGGTGTGGCAAATATAATTGTTTCTTGATAGGAAGGTATTGTTTACGTAATTGATATTGCAATTCTGTTATTCCTTTATTATTATTATAATTATTATTATTATTATTATTGCAAAAGTCGACACTTGCCTACATATTTAATATTTTATGGATTTTCTGATTGGATTTCACGTCACTTTGTTGAATAAACAACACTCTCCATTGAAGGGGACTTGGCGGAGGGAAATATCATCCTGTTGCTTTTCATTTGTTTACCTGCATGCTACACCAAGCCTGGATACTACATTTCAAAATTCTAAATCTACGGGACGTACCTTAAAGGTTGTGATGATAATAACAGAGTAACTGTTGAGGTCAAGGAACTTTGAGTATTATCAACAATTATATATCAGGTTGTCGGAAAAGTCATGACGTATTTCGGTAAAATATGAAAAATGATGATTTGTGGATATACTGGAGTTATTCGTATCATGCAATAGTTGTCATGAATAGCTAAGATGTTGAGCGTTTTGTGTAGTAGTATTGCTCTTTTTTTGTTTGGTTTTACAGATTTGACAACATATAGAAGATGGAAGACCACAAATTGCACATTCTGCATATTTTATAGTTTTACTTCAGGCAAAAGAAGAACGTGCAAATAGTGTTTGTGATTTTTACTGTCCTTCATGTTTCTGTGTTTATGTACCTCTTCTTAAAGCGTTAGTGGGAGGACTGTAAAAGTGAGTAAAACGTGTAAAAATAGGAAACAAGTTACTGCGGAAGGTTCGTTAAATTAATTAACTTAAAAATATAATCCAGTCTCCCCAAATACCAGACCCCATTCAATATAAGAATGTGTCCAATGCCATGTCGTGAGAAATCAGGGTCCGAGGGGATAGCATATCGCAGTATCTCCGTACATATGAGTTATCAATTTAAAGTTGACTTCTCCGGGCTATTCTTTCTGGATAATACTTTACTATTTTATCATGACTGAAATCAGAAAGTTTCAGAATTATTAAACTGGAATCGTAAAAGTGTGTAATTACTGAATTCAGTACAGCTCCATTTTTTTCCTTCTCCCAGAACATTGTGTTACATCGTGCAGTAGTTTGACTGTGTTAGGTCTGTTTGTTCTACTCCTGTGCACTTGTGTGCTCTTAAAATTACTAGTTCTTATTGTCTTTGGCCAGTTAATGCCTATCAGTGAGTGAATTCAGTGTTTTTTGCTGTTGCCTGTTTCTGATTAGTTATGGCTTACAAAACGAACATGCAATTTAAATGTGTCTTTGATAAAAAGTTTCGAAATTCACGCCCGATTTCCAGTCAAGTTTATCAGTGGTTAAATGAGACATTTCCGAGCAATTTTGACACTATTTGTGCTCTTCAGTTACACGCCGAGTCTTATAGTATTTATCTCAATTTTAAGAATATACAAGCGTATGAACAGTTTGCTTCTAGAGCCCCTGATTCTGTGGTCTTTCATCATGCCGATGGGATTTCAAGCACTGTATGGATTGTTCCAGCGGAAACCCCAATAAAACAGATTAGAATATACGGTTTCCCTTTGGAGGCGCCACTGCAGGAACTTGAAGAAGATTTTAGTGCTTATGGAAAGGTGCGTCAAGTGGTCCTTTTACCCCATGTATTGATAGTGGTGTCCACATTATTCATATGGAACTACAGAAACATATCCCGTCTTGTTTAATAGTACAGGGCTAAAAAGTGGGTGTATCGTATGATGGCCAACCTATTCATTGTTTTTTTTTGGCAATCTCATTTACAATCGACCTCCGTATGTCCGTTGAAAAGATAAAAACATGGGAGTACGTAACCGACCTCTGTCTCTGTTCAAATGACTGAACTTTGAAAAATGCAACGACCCATTCTGTCGTCACGGCCTTCGGAGGTTCGAGCAGATATCCACCAGGAACCAGTTCGGGGTCCCCCAGACGTTTCTTTTTTGAAAAATGGGAGTGGGTTTCATGAGCTACCAACATCACGCCCTATCGCTGTTATCATCAGAACAATCAATTTCGGAGGAGGCAGTACCAAATGTACCACCCCCGATAATACAAGAGCCGCCCCTGGATGTTGTGCGCCCAGTGTCAACTAGTGTTCCGCTGCCTGATACTCTTCCGAGGTCTAGTGACTCCTCTTTAGTAAAGTCAGAAGCTTTCCTTTCTCCAACAGTTCCTCAAGGTGATGTTTCTGCTTTTCCTGATGCCGCTTCGCAACAAAAAGGACGACGAGTATCGAGGTGATCTACAAGGAAAAAATAATTGAGTTTACTTCTTAGTGCAGTTAAAGGAACGGATAAATCTGACTCATGTGAACCAAAATTGCAAGTGCTTGCTATTTCTGATTCGGAACTCACGTGAGTGTAGGTGTATCTGTTCTTGGAATTCTTATTCTCACAGCGAGCATTTTGTAGCAACAGCTGGTTATGTATGTCTGTCTGTTTTTGTTTCTCTTTTGTGTGACACAAGAACTCTATATTACCCGAAGGGACATGGGTGAATAACGACTTCTTACTCGTGTGCGAAGAAAACAATTATCATTTTCATAGTGAGTATGTTATTGTTGATAATTTTTTTTCTTTTCCTGTGTACCGATATGTCAGCGGTAAATTCAGTGTTAGGTCTTAATATCCATCGCATCAGTTCTGCGTTTAATAAATCCCTCCTTAAACAATTTATTGAGCACCGTCACCCCGACGTATGTGGTATCGTTGAACTGACTTTTCCGTCGTTAGACTTTTTTAGTGATTACCCACAATAATTAATTGTGAATCATCTACAGGGTTGGCTCTTTTGGTAAGGAAGGGTCTTACATATGATAGAGTGGGATTATGTCCCGATGGGAGGACCATACGTTGTTACATTTAAAATATTTGTTTAATTCTACTCTATGCGCCTTCGGGCTATCTCATGGTAGGAGAAAGGGAACAGTTTTATGAGCACACATCCCGTCTTTAATTCCGCCCGGCGTTAATCAGTGTATTTGATAGGTGATTTTAATGTGGTAATTGACCTCCAAGATTCTATCACCACCATGTTACGCGTTAGTGGAGCTTGTGCGAGCTATGTAGCTACATGATGCGCTCAGTGTATCCAACTCGCCACATGCTTTTACCTTCTGTGGGTTGACAACTAAGAGTAGAATCGACCGAGCATACATAACGGCACCTTTAAGTTCAACGGTGGTCCATTTGTTAATTCTTCACTTGATGTTTTCAGACCATTCAGTCATTAAAGTGGCTTTTAAATTGCCGTTTTTCATACCTGCAGCACGAGGTTCTTCTTTTTGGTAAATTAACATGGAAGTTATGTCACGAGCGGAAGTGGTGGAGTTGTTTGCTAATAAGTTTGTCTATTGGTGTATTATGAAAATATATTATCCGACTGGCGGATCATGGTGGAACGTATAATGTAAGCCCAAAATATGTAGTTTTTTAAATTTCGCGATAAAATCGCGCGTGAAGACGACCGCCACTGGCACGATTT
Organism: Thermobia domestica; assembly: GCF_964235325.1. Taxonomy (NCBI): domain Eukaryota; kingdom Metazoa; phylum Arthropoda; class Insecta; order Zygentoma; family Lepismatidae; genus Thermobia; species Thermobia domestica. Next base: position 109,300 of record NW_027656289.1, on the reverse strand, counting down.
TTAATGTTGCTCTTTGTGAACTTTGGCCTCCACCCGCTTCCCTGGAAAAGCTAGCACGTATTAACGATTTTAAATTCCGGATGAAACAGATTTACGCACACTCATTGCTGAAAGCTTATTTTTTTGAGGATTTCTACCATTTTTTCCCAGAGGAAACTGCGTCTATATATCACGTTGATCGCCTCCTACGAAAAGCGCTCGACATTCATCCCTTCCCTTGTTTTAAATGACGGGACGACTACGAACGATGTTTCCATATTTTAAATGCATTTACAAGCTATTATACCGATTTTGCGAGTGCAAAGTGGACAGATTATGCTTATAGACGGATTATGCTTATGGTTATAGAACGGAATTCTTGTCCACGTTACCCCACCAACTCACGGAGCAAGAAGGTCACCTGTTAATGAGTCCCATCACCGAAAATGAAATTCTCAAGAAAGCTAAAGGTTGTAGTTACCCTGGAATCGATGCCTTGAACATAGTATTTTACAGACTCAGTGCAACACTTGTCTTTACAGACAAGTGTTGCCATGTCTCAGTGCAACACTTGTCACTATCTTTAACGACTTATTACCGGGAGTCGCGTTTTCGCACAACACCGCTGTCATTGTACTTCTTCCTAAATTATCTTCGGCACGGGAGATTTCAGACTTGGACCTATCTCTTCATTGCCGGTTGACGTAAAACTCTTTACAAAGGATCTCACCTCGAGACTACGACCAATTATTCTCCGCTATATAAGTCTTTTTAAGTGGCACTCCACGAGACCCATAATCTCCAGTATACTTTACGTTCACTCAGAATTTTTTTGCGTATTATCATTCCCGTCATGTGCCGGCGGGAGCACTGGAGGTGGATCTGGAAAAAGCGTATGATAGCGTCGATCATGGCTTCTTAACGTTAACTCTTGAAATCTGGGGTTTCCCGTTAGCCTTCCGGCAGGTCATCTCTAATCTGTATACTACAGCAAACTTTCGCATTCAGATTAATGACAATTTATACCCCTTTATTCAGTAAAATCGAGGATTGCACCAGGGATGTGGTTTGAGTTTCACGCTTTTTGCATTGGTGCTAGACCCTTTAGTAAGGCGATTGGTCCCTGTATATTTCGCAGCCAAAATATCTTTACGTATACTGACGATTTGAACAAACCCGAAGTGGATCCCACAGCTATGATGGGATGTTTTCCAGTTTTGCAGCGATTTTCGCGTTGTTCCAGTCTCCACTACAATATACGTAAGACTCACGTTCTACAGTTTCATGGTTTTCATTTACCTAGAAATGCGCCCAATACACCACCCTTACCTCATGTCACGTCTTTAACAATCCTAGGAATTCCCTTTATATCATGTCCAACTCAGAATTATGATGAGATTTGGTCCTCACTTTTATCACAAGTACGTCAACTGTTATATTCCATGCGTTTTCGAAGACTACATATCTTACAGCGTATTCAATTTATTAACGTTTATGTGGCGACCAAATTGTGGTACCGGGTAAGAGTTTACACCTACCGGAAATTTACGCACGTAAGTTTGAATCCGTGTTTCTTTGGCATATTTGGCGCGGATTATTTTTAAGCATTCCCCGTACTGCACTTTACCTTCCGCGTTTACGTGGGGGATTAAGTTTCGTTCACCTTCGCCTTAAATGCCAAACATTGTTTATGTGCGATTTCTAGAATGCTCTCCTCGTTGGAGACTCTGTAACACAACAATGGATTCGTTGCTTCTGGCCAAGCTATACATATCCTCTGAACACTCCTTTTATACAATTTGCGGCCCAGTGTCCGTCCTATGTTCTGACCTTAATTCGTAATTGGACCTACGCTGGGATGATCATAGACCCCGCCCGTCGCAGTGCCCGTACATTATATCGTATCCGTTTAGTGATAACATATCCTCAGATACGCGTTAGAATACTCCACCATTTCCCGCAGGTGATTTGGCCACAAGTCTGGGCCAATATTTTTGATGCGGAGTTACTTTCTTATATGCAAGAGGCCTGGTTTCGAGTTGTTCATCAGCTCATTCCTACTCCTGTGCAGTTCATCGCACACCTGATGCAATTTGCGAAAGATGCAATGAAGAAGATACATTGAACCATCGTTATACGCAGTGCGTAGGTGCGTCATCCATCTGCAGAAGTCTGACGGCAAAGTTTGGTCGTATTAGCCGCCGTCCACCGCATCAGTTCACAGTGGATTACTTGCTATCTCCAGATTTTCGTTTTTTCCCACCAGCGAAACATCATGCGGTGCTGTTTCTAATTGCCTGTACGATAATTTATGTTTAGCGCTACATGCCATTGTTAGATGCATGGACGTATTTTGATTTTTTGCGAAGCACTCGCAGAAAGCTCTTCTATCCCGAGGTTGACCGGCGTCACTTCAGTCGGTTATTAGAGGTGGTGTTGCTATAGACTCTTTCCTTCCCGTACGCGTGAATTTAGGCAAGTAAGTAGGAGCTATTGTTGTTTTTTAAATAATAATTTCTTTTATATTTTTTGTGATATGCTTTTTTCTTATATGTTGATGTTCACTAAGTCCAGCTATTGGTAGATCTGCTCTCCGGAGTTAATTCACAACAGCAGTTGTCCGGTTGTTGTTAATTTTCTGTATGTGATATAAGTACAATAAAAATTCAGAGTAGTAGCTTAAACGTTAGTCTCGTAATGTTGGGGACACGAGTTCGATTCCCGGTGTGCCATTTCATTAAATTTTTACAATCTACAAAACTGACACTTCTGATGTATACTAACATAAAAAATATTCAATTTCTCTGGGTCCAAGACTTGAGACGACCTCCTTCATAGGTGAAATGCCAACAATACAAAACTACATCATCCGTATCAACTTCATTCTTAACTGTCTGGCAAGTAACGTATTTGGACAAGAATTGATGAACACATAAGAGCTAAACACGTCCTTACTGCTGTAGTATGGTCCAAAAATGAGTTCCAGGGAATTGTTCGTAGCTGTGCACAAATTGCAAATTGTGATCGAACTTACAACGCTAGTCACGGGAACGATCCTATTTAAGTTGTCACATCACCTTTCTACCTAGAAAAAGGGCGAAACAAAATACATTACTGTTATCAACTATCAAATCTTTATATTCCATTTCTTGTTCTCATGAAATGATAAATCAATTTGTAAATACATAAACGTAATCCATTGCGTTCATGTGCAAACCTAAGAAGCAACTGAAATACTCTATAGCCCTATCTTTTCTGTTCCTAAGAATATCTTCGGCTATGTTACTTTTTCTTCCCTTGTGTGGTATAATAATAATAATAATAATAATAATAATAATAATAATAATAATAATAATAATAATAATAATAATAATAATAATAATAATAATAATAATAATAACAGCAATTACATAATATTATCTTCCCATTTAGAAAATTTAATAATTGTCACGACGGGATTTGAGCCCAGGCAGCTGGAATGGGAGTTTCCTGCTTTCCCAAATTGTTTCAAACAAATCGCCCCAACCGGAGTATTGTTCGCCACTTGCACCTCATGTCTTTTCGAGGTATTCCAAAGACAACAGGAACACGAACACAGAAATAGTGTGGACAGTTAAAAATTCCAACCTTGCTCTTGAGAGGAATTCGAACCCCTAGTGGATTGCGCTTCATGATCAGCAGCCTCATGATCATGTGGCCCCAATTTGCTACAAAGTCCTCGTATGAACATAAGAAAGTGAACCTAGTAGTTATGGAACATAAACATAGAACTGTCTATTTCTGCACGTGTTGATGCAATTTAAAGCTTGTGAAAATAATGTATGTCGTCTTTTCTTCCTTGGAAATTAGAAGTTATGTAAAAAACGAAATGTAATGTAAATCAGGACAATCCCTGCAACCGATGACCGGAGCCGTAACTTAGTTCTTTCCGAGGGGGGCAAGCATTAATAAGCTTATTTAGGCCCCCTAGACCAGGTTGGTCTTCTGATTCTTCGGTACTCTCTTTCCAACTTTCTCTTAATCTTTATGAGCCTGCCGAAGCTTGTGGGCCCTCCCGCACGGCAAGATCTGCGGTTCCGTTGGTTACCACCTGGGCCCATTCAATACATGACCAAATTATGAAGGGGATAATACTGATAAATCTCAAAACCATACGAATTAATATTATTTGTAGATTTCCAAGTAGTATACATTTTTTACTGAAATGTGTCCACGAATCATTTTTGTTCTATTTACCTTTTGTGTGCTGTTTTGTTTATGTATTTTAGCGACCCTATTTGATGCTTCATTTCCAATTTCATGTTCCTATCGTATATGGAGTAAGAAAATTTTGTCTGAAAATAGGTCCCCTCTAACATTGGGGAGATTCCCTTGGGGGCGGCAGTTGCCCCCTGCCACCACAAGTTATAGCTCTGCCAATTGCGTAGTCTCAACTTGAAGAACGTTTCGTGATATTATCCTCATTGAGGGACGTCTATATGACATATTTATGAGTTAAGCAAGGAAATCTCGAGTAAGTCATTAAGACACTCACACAAGTTACTTAGGCCCTATATTTTTTATTTATAATTTTATTTAAAATTTGTTTATATTTGTTTGTTTTTGTTATATCTTAGTATCATGTTTATATTTTTCCATGAAACGACTTTAACTCGGTATTAGTTTGGGTGGAACTTTAAATGGAGCGGTGGGTGACTGGTTAGCGCATTGAACTTCTATTTGGTGGACCCGGTTTCGAGTCCCGGTCAGGCTGAAATTTTTTCAAGTTTTCTTCTTTCAATTTCAATTTCAATGCATACTCAGTGTTATAAGCAAGATCTTCTCTTCCCTAGAATGAAAAATATGCTGGAATGAGAAGAATTGGGGAAGGTCTCTCAATGAAGGCAATCACTTACAAAGTTATTTCCAGCACTTGTTCTAGATTTGATATTTTCAGCTACTTTCAAGCATTTTCCGTTTCGTATGTGATCAGTGTTTTTATTTCTTTGATTATACATTATATAATAAAAAATATATTACATACACAGCAAAAGTGAGATTAACATATGATGTTCCTTGGACAACACGTTCTGAACCAGAGAGATTGATCTCAGAATGGAGAAATGTTTCGTGTGTCATCTACTTACAATTTTACTTTCATACAGACTTGATGCAGTGCTACCAACTGCTGTCAGTGCCGAGAAAAGTTACGTGTAAGTTGGGTTGCATCTGTCTAGTCCTTCTCAACCGCAAATAACCTGGACCCCAAGTAATGGAATTAGAGCTATTTAGGGAGGGGGAATTACTTTTGTGGTTGGGTGTACATCAAGTGACTACTACTGCATTAGTTAAAACCCTGCAAATGCTCGCACGACCGCGTTTCACAACGAAAATGTAACTCGCACAGTCTTTATATGTTCCTGTGAGTGTATGAGCTCATAAGTCTGAAGTGAAAGCAGATATGTAAACTTCGGTTACAGAAATTGATTTAGGAGCACGTTCCAGTGCTATTTGGTACTACACATGACCCCGTTGTTTTTTCTATCATTTTTGACTGCCGATTCAATATGGCGCCTTTCAAGATGGGATTATGCACTGGAACTGCTATCGCATATAGATGCACTATCTTGGTTTACAATAGTGATGTCAGATCTACCAAAAGCTTTTTCTTTTTTGTGCCAAAAGGGTATTCTTGGATATTGCGTAATGGATTTCAAGGTGGCGTCGATGTAGCAGCTTAACGAAGCTTTTTCGCATTGAGTGACTATTACTACGTTGATTAGCTACTTGAACTGAATCATGTCACTAATTTTCATCAAAATTCAAATCTCACGTTTTTTGGACTTTGCTCGTTACTTACGAAATTATTCTGATACAATAGCGAACTAAAGTACCTTTATTGCATGGTAGAAAACATGAATCCAGATGGAATTGTTTACCATGGCTTTGTTTCGGGGGTCTTGCATGTGCCACCTTGATGAATACCACTCGACTTGACTGCTACTTCCCAAAGAGTGAGTATCAAAGTGAGTTATCAAAGAGCGCGCACGTGTTTTAGGACAATTTCATTGAGAGTGTTTGTAGCTGCATTCAGAATAGAGACTATGTGGTTCTTCTCACCAGTTAATATAAACAAGTGAAGTGTAATGGGATGTTTGAATGGATTCTACAATTATTTGCAATTGTTTGTCTTCGATTCAAGTACCAACTGTAAATCTTCCATAAGAAATATTTTCAATTTACTGAATTTCTTGAATTACAATGATGATGATGATATGGCTTCTGCCCGAAAGCAGGTTTTTGGTCCGAAGGTCCCCGGGCAAGTTGAATCCATGGTAGTTTGCCATTGTCTTTAATGGTATCATGATGACGTTCTAAGTAGTGGGGAAAAGAACGCAGGAGATGGTTAAAACGAAGATCTTTGAAGTGTTCCGGAAGAAGATGCTGGGCGAAAAACGGCTTCGGTTAGCATAGACCAATAGAAATCACAACCTGAAGCACGTCTGTTCATCTGAGCCACATAATTCCTCTTTCAAAATTAACAAAACGACAAACTGCACATACCAAAGTCGATCTGAAGTTTTTAGTAACTCTCCATTTCACAAGGAACTGTGCATTCGAATAAAAGGAAATGTTAAGTGAAAACGAAAACTCTTTGATAATCCTAATGAACCATTTACTTCAACAAAATTCCAAACCAATGATGAACAACTTTGAAACTATACCTATAATTGTCTTCTAGAGGACAAACGGTTACAATATTTTCAATATCTGTCCGCCTGTTACGATGATCTTGTTATCTATAAGTATATTATGTATAGGTACACATAGTTATATTTATATTCTAATATTAGATAATTTTATTGTTCAGAGTTATAAAAAAATCTTATTTATTTTATGTATCTCACTTTTAACACATTTACATTTTACTGGTGTACTTATGTACGGTACTTAACAATGAATTAGATACTGAAAACTGGTCTTGAAAACCTATATTATAATCTTGTGTAGCAGATTGCTATTCTTGGCTCCCTGTCTCTTCTCATATATATATATATATATATATATATATATATATATATATATATATATATATATATATATATATATATATATATATATATATATATATATAGTTCCCAGATGGGCTGTTCTATCTGTTTTCAGGTTCAAAATACCACTTGAAGAGCACAACACAAAGCATATATAGTCAGATATGTGCACATATATAAATACATTACGTTTTAAAATTTCATAATATATAAGTGATCAAAATTTGGAATGCAGGGAAAAATTACATACTCTTTGTAAACTTTGCTTAAACTTTTAGCCAGCACATTATTAGGGCAAACGATGACAGATTTGGACGGTATTTTCCATTCCAGATAATTCCGTTCCAAAGTCACCACAGTTGGATTCTCTTGAAACTTTCTCCAAGACATGAGCACTAACATAACAAACATTGTAATTCCAATAACTAGAAGAGCAATCCACATTAACCTGGTGAAAGAGTCACATGATTACTTATTTAACTAATATATGCAATGTATCGTTTAACAAAATTACATAACATACAATATTACGCTCAAACTTCAAGCAATAACCTATTAAACAGTCACTCCTAATTCTGTGTATACTAATCTGATCTGTATTATCTAATCTGTATATACTCGTATTCTTCATCTTTCATTCTCAGTGATCGCAGTAAGAAAAGAAGAATGGGATAGCTAAACTCTGCTCACTGTCCAAGATGTGTGGGCAAGCAAATGAGACTTTCGATAGAGATTATATTTTATACACATTAGTGTTGATTGATGACTACGCGTAGACTCCCGACACTTCCTAATACTTAGGGGCGCCTATTCTAGATCAAAATGCGATTATGAATGACAGTGTTAATTTTCAACATGTTTAAATGAATTACAGTGCCTACATTAGTTCCGAACTTAAAATTGGAAACACCAGACTTAAGCTACGAATGCAAATGGACGCAACATTCTGAGATTGTTCGTCCAAAATTCTGCGAGTAGAATGTTACCTGCAGCAAACGTGATGTGCTTTGCAATGCGTCAGTGCTTAGCAAAATATTCAAGTAAATCAAAAATAAATATACTCTTGAAAATGCGCGAACAATACACTGTTTAAGGAAGATTGAATTTAGAGAGTTATTAACAAGCTATTTTCCCCATATTATCTTACATAATGTCTAGATAACTACAATACTTAATATAACAATAGTATAACATAAAGTAATATGATATATAATGAGAATATACATAAAATGATGGGCTTTTAACAAGGATAGTTAGTACACATGCGTGATCACGTCGTTGATCTTTAGTAGAAATCTGTCTTTATTGGTATAAACAGTATGAATTCAGACTCAAATTGTTCGACAAAATAGACAAAATGAAAACTGTTTTCATTATTCTAGTATTCTCTACACTTTATATGCTGTATGGTTCCCTAATTATACTTTTATAATCTTTTCTCATATTGATAACTTCATTGCTTTGGTGCACATAACGCATTATTTGCAGGAGTTTGGACAAACAATCTCGGGATGTTAGAATCATTTGCTCTCGCATCTTTTAGTCGATCTTTGCAGTTCCCTTCTAAGTACAAGTGCAAGCACTGCAATTTATTAATCTGCATTTCAACTCACATGCAGTAGTGTATTCCCTTTAAGAACAGTTCCATTCTGTCAAACGGTTAGTTCATAGCAAATCTCTAGGTGTCCGCTAGGAGCAAAAGAGAATGTTATAATATTACTCATCGGCCGCAAGAAATAAGTGCTGAAGATTGTGTAATATAGTATGTAAGGGCCAGCAAAAGCGACCCCGAATATCGCATTTTCCGGGTGGCAATAATTTTAGAGGCCTCCGAACCGATCCCTTATGTACTGTGATAATTAGAAGATATTTCTAAAAAATGTTACATATGTTTAACGATGAGAACCAGGAGGGATTTTTGCGATCGAGAGCTCAAGGCCAATTTCTTACCACTGTATATAACTCTTTCCTTGTAATGTGTTATAATTCTCCAGCAGTCACACGCTCAGAGGTACCCAAACTTCAAGTACAAGAACAAGTTGAAGTTATTCAGTAGTATTCCATCAGTGTTACATGTGACAATTGCTTCTCTGACATATACGTAGCTACAAATACTTATACAACAGAAATCTAATTGCATGCGTTATTATCATTGTCCGTTTTCCGAAAATCGTTCGGATATATATATATATATATATATATATATATATATATATATATATATATATATATATATATATATATATACATATATATATGTGTGTGTGTGTGTATAAAATCAGCGAACACCACGTGTCTCATATAAATAAACAGACGTACGTGTTTCAACACCATTAAAAGCAAGCAGACCCTGGATATTATCGTCAACTAACGGAACATGAAGAGGATTCTTTCTACACTGCTCCATAACCTCCGTCTTTGAAGGCTAGCTATGTGATATAAGCAGAAGAAAGCTGTTTAAAACTGGCCAATCCTTACCTAATATCTCTAGCTACAACGGGCAAGAAATATTTCATTCTCATACATGATGTTACGGACAGTTGGGACTCTTGTAACTCAACCGCTGGGCTGTAATGGGCAAGAGGTACTCCTTACTGTAAGTGCTACAACGGGCAGGAAGTTTCAAAGACCAAGATGATAAGCGCGGAGTGATTCTCAACCTCAACTTCCGTGCTGGAATGGGTAGGAGGTTGTATTTACTTGGATTTACTTTACCCTACAAGTAAATTTATGAATGGAATTAAGAGTATTTTATACTCTTCATGACTAGGTTTCTAGACGTTGCAAAATTCACGAATCTAATACTGCTGTAATTAATGTTCTTGTGCAGACTTTCATTCCCTATAATCTGTTTGAAAATATCATCTTATTCTACCTTGGCGTTGAATTCCCCTAATAAAAATGTTATATGACATCGTCAGATTATTCTTATCTTCTTTTTGAGAATGTACATTTAGAACAAAAATATCGCACAACTGACTGTGAAGAGTAATAAAAGAGAATCTATGAAAAACAAACTCCCGGGTTAAAATTATTTTCCATCTGTAGATCTCGTACTTACGAAAAATATCTTGAGTATTCACTACAGCTTTTGAGAATCAATATACGAAGTATAAAGCATGTTCTATGTCTAAATCTTTGTCCTTTTTATCAGTAGATCTACCATTAGAATAAATAATATGAAGTCAACATTCTATACTAATCATAAAACGAGTTTATTAAATACCAATCATAAAATCGGTTGTTAAATACTAGTTATAGATCCAATTCTTAAATATTAAACATAAAACCTGTTGTTAAAAATTCTAAAGTTATAGAACTGATTGTTAAATTCTGATGGTAGAACTAGTTGTTAAATATCAATCATAGGACCGTTTGTTCATTGATTTGAGTGACACCACTGAGTACACTGAGAAAAATCCATTATCCGGACAGCGGTATATTGTACAAATACAAGGATTCGTTATGTTTACTAAGGAAATCTGTACGGAGCGTACTTTATCCATATGCTACACAGGTATTGCCTTTTACCCGCTTAGATATTACATCATGTCGCTGCAGGATGTCTGACATCTAACAATCTTCTGTATTTTACATACGTATACGTATGAAAAATACTTCAGCTATATGTTATATACGTCCATCTGTGTGTGAGGTCCTGACCTCCTATAGACACCTCTTTCTTGCATCATAGATGACGTCATGAAACAACGGTCGTTTGCTTGTGAGTTGGTTTATAAACGAGGTTGTTTACAAACGGAAAAGAAGAGTGGAAGGAAACAAAAGCCTGGGTAAGTGCAATAGTAAACTATCACTTTAGTTAAATATTCCATTAATTATATATTCCTTTAGTATAACTTGCTTTAATATAGTACTAAACAAGTAATGTGATTTATGACTACAATTCTTACTATTGTAACTCGTTAATGGTTGAGGAGAAAGGAATGGGTTAATCTGAATTTTGAGAAATCTTTGAATATTAATGTTTTGTAACTTTTTACATTTCAATGTACTCAAAATGAATGTTATGTGTTTATTCATTCCTTTTTATATGTGACGGTTTATTACTTGATGGAGATTTACTACAGGACTGCTTAACATAATTGCTAAGAAACCGTTTTCAGCGCGAACATTTTCTTGTGTAGTGAATGAAGATTTAGGATTTAGATTTCTGGGCTTTCCGCATCAATGACCTTGTTAGCCCGTCACATGTGAGTTATGACGTCCCTCGGTGAGCACACTATCCGGGGAAAGGGAAGGAAGCAAACGGCCTGGGACCTATATGTTGGGTACAACCCGGCATTTGCCTGGTGTGAAATGAGGAAAACCCAAGAAAGCCTCATTCAGGATGGCTGGACTTAAAAGCTTTTGATACTTTTTCGACCGAGTGCCCCTACCGGAATCGAACCTGGGTCCGCTCGTACCGAAGGCGAGAGCGTTAGCAACTACGCTACGCGGAGCCACTTGTGTCTAGAAAATTTATTTTTACTAGGATATTTGCAACAAAATTGATTTCATTTCTTTGTTTATTTTTCTTTTTCTTTTTGTTTTTTAACAATAAAACAAAACATATTTTACAGCCTCACTGAAATTTAAAAACAGCAGTCAGTTCTTTTTGTTTTGTTTTGTTTTGCTTGTTATGTTCTCTAGTTAACTAATGTTTGAGTTACTGAGAATTAAAACATTATTATTATTGTTTCATAATTTTGGAACCAAAAATTAGATGTTTTTATTTTTTTCTTTGTGTTGACGTCATTGTGGCAAGTTGGGGTGTTTGTATCGTACCTTGGCATTAATTTGGTTACTAGCACTTAGTTTCAAGGTCATAAGTTGCAGACCGCTTGAACCAGCTACTACACAGCTTGAAGAGTTAGGAGTGTCAGGCGTTTGACTTGCAGCTTTCGTTACAGCGTCTAAATTGCAGTATTGGATTGCGTCCAGCTTCTATCGCTGGTAATAAAGTTATATCGCTTTCGTAATATGGTAAGAAATACAATGTAACAGTTAGGTATAGTATATATGACTAGTTTAATCAGTCGGAAATTACTCTGTTTCCTTGTCTTATTCTTTCGATTATGTTTAAGTACTGTTACTTCATAGTATTGTTTCACTATTTCTAGAAGGAATTAAGTATTAACGAAGTAAAGAATAAGCATAAGCCCACTTTGACTGACATGACGTTTACTATTTCTCATACTCATTGAGAATGTTTTGATCCCCAATTGCGCAAACTTCTAGTATATGTATGTATGTATGTATTTATGTATATATGTGTGTGATTGATTGATTGATTTTTTGAGTTTTACGTCCCGTTCAGCAGCGAGGCTATATGAGACGTGGACCTACTGATTAACGTGGAATCCGAACCACATGAGCTCCCGCCGGGAATCGAACCCGGGTCTCCCGCGCCAAAGGCGCGCATGCTAACCGCTTAGCCACGAAGGAGCTATATATATATATATATATATATATATATATATATATATGTGTGTGTGTGTGTGTGTGTGTGTGTGTGTTTGTTTCTTTTTTTGTTGTTGTTGTTGCTTACACTGCTTTAGAGATGAGCTCCTTCATGGCTAAGTGGTTAGCGTACGCGCCTTTGGTGTGGGAGACCCGCGTTCGATTCCCGGCGGGAGTGGTTCGGAGTCCATGTTAATCAGTAAGTCCACGTCTCATACAGCCTCGTTGCAGAAAAGGATATTAAAATCAACTCAGCACTGCTTTACAGATGGAGTTATTTGATTCAGGGTTCGAATGAAGCTTTTTACGGGAAGCAGGCACGTAGCCGAGGGGTGGGTCAGACCCCCCCCCCTTTGGATCCAGAAATGAAAAATATTAAGGAAAGATGAAACAGATGAATCAGCCTCAAAAATATAAAGCTACAAGAAGCGTTTGGTTACTCTTTCTTACGGGGAGCTTTGTGTGGAGGAAACGGGGGGGGGGGGGTCGAGTTGAAATTGGATATTATTGTAACGGAACATTCCGAATTCCATCTAGCTCCATGTTAACCCTATGCAGCGGCGCAAATCTGTCTTCAACGTTGAGAGGGACGCGTAAGACAGTTCTCATATTTTTTTAAAGATGTTCAAAATATTTATGAAGTTGAAAAACAATGCTGCGGAGGATCAGGGGAGCAGAGTTATCTTCAAAATTGTGAGGCGGGCAGATTGAAGGCTTATTCTGGGGTGGGGACATCATTTCATCTTACTTTCCTTTGTGGCAATCGGACACAAATCATCACATTTCTCCCCCAAAAACGCATTTCAAATCGGATTATTGAGGGGAAAGTCCCCCCCCACACTTCTAAGATTGGAGGGGACATGTCCTCATCCCCCCGGGATTTGCGCCGGTAACCCTATGGACTAAAATGACGATCGATAAACCGGTTCTTTCAGATAGCCTGTCAGTTAGAACTTAAGCAATGCCCAGAATTACCAATAATATGAACCATTTTGAATTTCGCGGCAACACTAATCCATTTTATAGGATGTCTTTACTCCCGAAAGAGATCTCGTTGCTATCCTTGACGGCATTAAACTAAGATAAGAGAAATAGAAAGAAGACGAGAAGAACCGAGTTCGAATGACCTCGGAAGACTATGTCTTTGTTAATACTTTTTTCTATTCTTTTACGCAAGATTTCTTCATAATTCTTGAATTAAAATACTTACTAACATATCCTCATTTTATTGTCCTAACAAATCAATATGGATATGTTGTCAGTAAAATAGTTTAGATTGATCGATCCCCTGGTGTTGTAACCACAGTATTTCAAGTCACGCACCCCCTTCCATTACGAAATCCTGGCTAAACGAACGAATATACGCTACCAGTAATATAGTTTGGAATGATCGAACCCAAACGAAGCAGGTAATTAAGATTAGTACTAGGTATGTGTAGACTAAATGAGGTGATTTGCTTCGTGACCCTTCGAACAATGTACAAAGCGGATGCAAGCAGTTAGTACATGGAGTTAGCTTACCTAAATTTGGATTTCGTTTTCCGAAATCTTAATGGATGTATTAAGTGATTTCGTTACTTACACTCTCAGTCTCTAAATACAAGGATTCAAAACACATTTTCGATTCCAAACTATGACTCTGCTAGACAAAGAAAGCATAGGCCAGTGTATGTTTTACTTCATTTTCATATACGTGCTTGTAGGTTTTCTCAGGGACTTGGTTTCCTCCCACTTTCTCATTCCACCAAATATTCCATAACCATTAACTTGCTATAATCACCGTCTCCCTTAGCCTAACAGCATAATCGTGGGACATTAAACTCAAAGACTTTATTTTTATTTTCAAGTAATTACTTTTCTCTCCCTTATTTATTTTTAATTTAATTTCTCTTTCAATTTCCCTCTTTTAGGAACATCAACATAATTTGCAATTCTTTCTCATTATAATAACACTATTAAAAGTCCCATATGCAGCTTACCACGTTGTAACCCAGCGGAAACGGATGAACAACGAATATTGTCGAAAATATGTATTGGTTACAGCGGCGTAGCGAGCATTACAAGATTGGGAGGGGGATGAAACTTGAAATTGCCAAGTCTTGGTTTCTTTTTATAAAAATGTCAAGTCTTGATTTAAAAAAATGCCAAGTGTTTCGAAAATCTTACAAACCCTGTGGAAAACTATTACAGGAACCTTATTTTCATATTCGTTCCATTTCATGCCCTGTCTGAGACACGAATAACATCAGCCCTTGTTCCGCTCTCGAGTCCAATTTAACATCTAACCTCAGGATCATTATCATCACCCACGATGCAAAACTGTTAATTTGATAACTCATGGCTATGTCAGGTAACCTCCGCCAGCTAATCTTCACGAGAACCTTTAAAGTTACAATCAGTTGTAGAAATGCATTTAAAAACGTAGAATAAGGTAGGATATATTTACTGTTTGTGATGTAGGAGTGCCTAATTTACATATTAAACATTCAATTGAGGGGTTCAGTGAGGACCAGGCTAACCTACATCCAGGTCAAGATTGTGATTTTGACGGAACAGCATACCAATGTCATTAATTGACCTTTGCCTCAACCACTTGTCGGTGTAGCTTGTCCTGAGTTAGGGGCGGATCCAGGGAGGGTCTATCGCCCCCAAGAAGAGGAAACTTTGTGTATTTTAATATAAAATAAAATCCACCCAGAGTTGAATCTCTTAAAAGTAGCGATAGCTTGTAAGTAGTGGCATTACAACCCACCGCCCCCCAGTAGTCCATCCTGGATCCACCCCTGTTGTATACTAAGCCAAACTATGAATATCAGACGTATCCTTTGTAACGTGCTGTTTTCATTTGTTTCCTTTTCTTTCAGAAAGTTAAAATTGTCAGTTAGCCTAGTCTCTCGCTAAACTGTCAATTGTGACAAAACACACCAATAATTGTTGATGCCAACTAAAACATACATATCCAAAGCCTACAAAATATATCACATTATTTAAGTTTTTTTTTTTTTAATTGCTTGCAATGTTTTTCTTCGTGTGAAGCATCCGAAAGTCATCTTGAATTCTGACCTTCTCATTTCACTACAATTCTTTGAAGTGTAAAACTGCACAGCTTTTTTCTTTTGTTTTTTCCTTTCTCTCGCTCTCTTCAGTCCTTCAGTCTCCCCCACTTTGATTTCATGATTTCGCACTCTGATGAAAAGTATTAAACACAAAAACGGAAAAGTACTAATATATAACCTCTCTTTTAGTAGCCCCTCCAACCACGCGCCCGGGGCACGTGCCTTGCTTGCTCGCCCATAGCTCTGTGAGCTATATAAGTAACATACAATGCGCGCGCATATGTAAACTTGGTGCCAGCTTTGATTCTCGCTGAGAGAGTATACATATAATGTTGGTTCGAATTCCATCAAAACCGTAGGCTCATTTTTGTGTAACCTTGGTAGTGAAGAAGACAGTAGACTTCAACAAATATTCCTGTCGGGCCTCGATGGCTCAGTGGTAGAGCGTTCACCTCTGGTGTTTGGGGTCTTTGATTTGATCGCAGCTCGCGCCAAGTAAACTTTGTGGTGGACAAACACCGTGTGAGTGGGTTTTCTCGGGGTTCTCCCGTTTCCTCCCACTTTCTTCATTCCACCATTTCATTCATTATATCATCATCAGCGTCTCCTTTAGCCTAGCCGGTATATCCGTCGCACGTAAAACTCAGATTTCAACAAATATTCCCTTTCCAGCAAGACATTAGGTTAAATTGGCAACAACGATTTAGATCACATACTTCCAACTTCATTATTGATACAACTGTTATATACAGGATGCATCAGAAGTCCCTTGTCATCCTTTCTGAAAACTACAGGGATGTAGTTTCATTGAGTGCGAGATAAGAGATACACATTAGGCCCAGAAGGATACTTTCGGATTACATCACGCGGACGGTCGCCATCTTAGATTCGAAATTGTAATACGGATGATAAGTGGGTA
Source organism: Thermobia domestica (assembly GCF_964235325.1). Taxonomy (NCBI): domain Eukaryota; kingdom Metazoa; phylum Arthropoda; class Insecta; order Zygentoma; family Lepismatidae; genus Thermobia; species Thermobia domestica. The sequence goes on along the minus strand of NW_027656289.1, from coordinate 92,855 downwards.
GTGTGATACATGGCCATGCACTAAAATGTTCTGAGGATGTCAAATGTGCAATCAGATATCATTTAACTTATTCTGGTGAGATGTTATTGGCAGTGAACCAAGTGAGACTATATGTAGTATGTCATACCCTTCTGTTTTTTTTGTTTTTTAGTGATAGAGACATACCGTTTACGGATTTTTAGTGATCAAGATATACCTTCAGGGAAGAATAAATGCTAAATACCTTTAATAAATCCATTTTTATATATTGACAAAGATTTTATTTCTCATGTAGAAGTAACTTCTAAGTTGACAATACTGACATTTTTTTTACCTTTTTCTACCTTTTGTTTGTAAAATGAGGTGTTTTCAAAGAAGTTCATTAGTTTATATTTTGATGTGCCATATTGAATTGTTTCTTTCGTATGTTGGTATGTGTCGTCTTGTCTGAAGTCTTATAAGCGTCGTGGTTTGAGCGTGGGCGGATTTAGGGGATTGCAGTGGGGGCGAATCTTACGGGAGTTTGAAATACCCCTCATTCGAGTGTGTGGTCCAGGAGTTTTCCCGCTGGAAATTGTTAATATTAAAAGTCGGTTTTTGAGCACTTTCGTGTATAATTCTCTGATAAAAGATAAGGGGCTATATTTTTTTTTTCAGAAAGTTGTTCACGATGGATGGATCAGTCTCTCCATTTCTTCTCCGTAACTAAAGAGGATTTCCAGTGGTTTTCAGACATTATGTAAATAGAAATGCAATCTTGTAGGCTTCACACTTCACTGCATTTGAACATTTAGATTGCCAATATGTCGAGTCAAAATCGTAATAAAACGCACCGCCTCTGATTGTTCCCAATTCGAACACATTTCCCTGTTATAGTCAGGGGTAAAAGCGAGGGGGAACGCGGGAGACACAGTTCCTCACCTCGAAAAACATGTACGGCGTCTCCCAGACCCTAAAATGGTACAATGGGCAAAGATAGGCAGGAGGAACGGCGTGGAGTGATGCCGCTACCTACCGTCCCACCACCTTTTCAGGTCCACTTTTACCCCTGGTTATAGTATATGTTCCACATGTTCCTACTGAGCAATAAACATTTGCAGAAGCTTCTACCAATTAATGTGGACACAAAGTAGGATATAGGGTCAAATTCGTGCACAGACGATGGCGATACTTTGTTCTAGATGATAAAAATTATGAATATTTACTGCACAAACCATAGGCTTAACATGTCCACAAAGCTAGAAATTGAACAGCGTTAGGTCCGGTGATCGGGCAGCCATTCAACTGCCTCTCGTCGATCAACTCATGTTTTAGGGAATTGTTCAAGTAGTGACGCACCATGAATTCATAATGAAGAAAGCGCCGTGGTGTTGAAAAAACTGCGAGAATGTACCATCCTCGGGCATCGCAGCTCGCAATATCTATCCCTGTACGAGCGTGAGGTATTATTCCGCAGTTAATTTTATGGAATGAAAAAGTGACTGATTAGACGTATTCCTCATTTATCTGCCAACACCATAATTAATTTTCTTTGCGCTGGTCATGTTGGAGGGGTCTTGCACGCGGGGTTGTCAGGTGACCAATTGTGCATGTTCTGCCTATTAACCTTCCCATTTACGTAGAGGTCAGCTTCATCTGAAAAGAGTATTTGCATAAAAATGTTAGAGTTTAACCATAATTACTCGATAACTCGGTCACAAAACTGCACTTGGCGACCAAGATCGTTCTCGTGGAGATGTTGCTTCATTTGCACCTTGTACGGATGCACTTCTACACGCGCAGACCCTATGACTCAACCCACATTGCATTAATAAATGACGTGTGCTCCTTTGGGGCCACATCGAGAAGGAAGTCAGCACTGCCGTAGGCGTTGCTTCATCTGTAGCTGTCTACGATCGTCCGCTACGACGTATGTCCACGAGTGTGCCCGTCTCCTCAAATTTAGTTAATTACTGTGACACTGCAACATGTAACACAGTCACATTGTGGATGATTCTGTTTGCAATCGGTAACCACTGCACAGGCACTCCTCCCGCCCCACAGTTTGAATATTTCGATACATTCCTCACGTTCTAACGGTATGGTTCTACATCTAGAAGAAAGAGGTAAATACAACGTTCAATTGGCAATAACTTTTCACCAAATTAAGCTCCATGGAATCTGATTGCATATTTGACATACTGAGAAAATTCTAGCCCGTGGCCATATATATATATCACATTACCCACCAATTTATAACAAACAAATTTAATCCAAAATGGCGGCCATCTGTGTGAGTATTCCCAAACGGCCTAATGTATCATCCATCTCACATTCAATTAAACTACACCCGTGTAGAATTTAGAAAGGAACTTCGTATGATGTATACAGGGTGTTTCGAACGTCCCCTGACACAGAGTAACTCTGTTATCAGAGTTACAACAAAATGTAAGAGGAAAAACCATTTCTAAATATGTTGTTTTCAATCTAAAGTTAACACTTTTTAAATCGGAGGAGCCGTTTGGGCTGTACTCTTTATGCGCCCAATGTGGAATGAAAATGCAATGTTACCATTTACCTGGACCCACAACATATGTGAATGAAGTTACTGTTTGAAATGGGCCATCGACATGTTAACGTAAAAGACAGTAACTTCATTCACTTATGTTGTGGGTCCAGGTAAATGGCAACGTTGCATTTTCATTTAACATTGGACGCATAAAGAGTGTACAGCCAAACGACTCATCCGATTTCGAAAATTCCTTCAACTTACATTGGAAACATCATATTTGGAGACGGTTTCCCAATTACATTTTGTTGTAACTCTGATAATAACCGAGTTACTTTATGTCAGGGAACTTTTGAGACACCCTATATATCTTATGGAATATATGTTTGATGTCCCTATAACTGTAGTATAATTTTGTTTAAATTTACAAGTTATTACAAGTAGATTCTGACTTACATGCGTAAGAGTTTGTATGTAACTAACTAATGAATTGTATTTCATGAAATTTACATTGAAATATTTAACACAAAATCTTTTATATTCATGCTTAGTGACTTGGCTTTGGACTGCAACTGATTATTGTACCCCATTATTGCTTGAGAAGAAAACCGATGTCCGAATCTTCATTTGGAGAAACCAAAGTTCTATTGGAATGCTGAGGATTGCAATTATTAATTTCTAGACTTCAAGGTGCGTAAATTATATCTAGGTATATTCTGTGTTTATTGTTATAATTACTATTACTATTATTGGGTTTAGAATCAATCAAGTACTTCGTGATATTTTAGAGGGATCAAGATGGCTGCCAGATAGATAAATATTTGAGCGTCAGGCCCTTATTTCTTTTCAATTTTATATTTAATCAATGTCTATTTTTCCCCCTCATTATTCCACCAAATCGTATTCCAAGATCATCAATTTTCAATACTCATTTGGGACTGTCAGCATACACAGCATAACCGTAGGACGTAAAACGAAGATTTATTTTTATTTTTCGTTTTCATGTCTTTTCTTCATAGCTGTGAAAAATGACGCCTTCAACATCATAAATTTGTATGCTACTTGCCTGCATTCGAGCACAGTAATCAACTATTTGGACATTACGAAGCAAAGCAGGTCTACTTTGCAGTTAGCATAGTTTTGAAAGGATGTGACATAATGATATTGGTGTTGCGATGTTCAGCACCGTAGATAATTAAACAGTGCTAGTAAATGAATTTGTAACAATTGTATTGGTGTTTAGCTTGCATGACCTCTAGACGGGCCATTTTTTTACAACATATTGCTACTTGTACTCTATATGAGGAGCCGCGGTGGCTCAGTGGTAGAGCGTTCACCTCTGGTGCTTGGGGTCCCGGGTTCGATCCCAGTCCCCGCCAAGTGAACTTTGTGGTGGACAAACACCATGTGTTCTCGGGGTTGTCCCGTTTCCTCCCACTTTCTTCATTCCACCATTTCATTCATTACTCATCATCACCGTCTCCTTTAGCATACCCGGCAAAATCGTGGAACGTAAAACTCAAAGATTTCATTTCATATAAACTTTGGTGCAAAGTAACCCCATAGATGAAGATATTTTGCACCACATACAAAAAAGCATGTTCAACATACTAACATAATGTTTGTCTGCAATGTTTTCTCTCCTGTATTTATACATTTCACTTTTTACACAAAACTGCATGCAGTCTACAAATATTGATGTTGGAATTATGGTACCGGTATCAGTACTTAGTATGAATTATCGATATTTGTAAAGAAAATTATGTATTTTCTGGTACCGAAATAGGAGCCACATTCTGATAGTTTAGCATGACCCACAAAAATGGCAACTGAAAAACACAAAAAATCTCCGTGAACAGATTTGCCTTGGCTGCTCTTTATATCCAAGAATATCTTCTCAACCGTAATCAGTGGAAGATTTACGGGATTTGGGGCTTTCAGGCTGAAGCCCACCCAAATTGCAGGATTTCTTTTTAAAAAATCTAATTTAGTCATTCCTATGCGTATGCCCGTCAAGCCCTTCAAAAAGTCTAGTGATTTCTAAATAAACGAAGTATTTCTGTGTGAAGTCCCTCTCAAACTATTCTTCTGAATCCGCCGCTGTTCGTAATTTATTTTCCAACAAGAAATCCATTTCGACATCTATCTAAAGAGGAAATTTTCCTAAAGTTAGACGGGAGGAGGTGCCAGTAGTAAGAATTTCCCATTTAAGGGGTTACGTTGACCCGGTACAAAGTAACCACGATTTGAGGCTCAAAACAGCCTTCTCCCAGTGTTATTTTTCTATGACTTTACAATGTTTCACCCTTCAGTTTCAACTATTGCTTGGAAGTCCCATCATACACAGTAGAATTCTACGAAACCGACTTAACTTTGACGGAAATTCTTGTAGGTGATATCTTCCAAATTTTGTCTGTATTTACAGTGAGTGCTTTCCATACCTCTACAACAACAAACCCTTCAGGTGATTAGAACTGATGTTAACCGCCAACATTATAGCCAAAATCCAGTTAGATGTTCTATCTTACGGTGGCAGTTGAAACTTTCTCTTTACAGTTCATGGGTTTACCGACGGAAGACTGTGTACCTTTTTTCGTATTTTGTGCGAAGTTAACCCTGAAGTGCAAAGTAACCCCGTCTTAAGGTACTTACAGATTACCTAGGTAGTTAGCAATTTTCACATTCTTTTTTAAGGTGGTAACAGTTGGAGCCAAGGGATGTGCGATATTTCGATCGAACGATTAATATTTTCAAATATCAAACTATCGATATCGAAATTTTTGACCGATATATCGATGTTTTTGATCTTTATCAATTTCTATATTTTCGATTTTTGATATTGCTTATATTTTGATATTGCTGTATTTTTTGATATTTCGAACAAGTTTCAATAGTATTTCAATATCGATTATCTATTTCAAAATTTGGATATCACAAAGCCCTATCGGAACCCCTCCGAAATGAAGTTTTTGTCTATGGCCTGATTAGGGTTGCGCACGGCACGAGACTAGACAGAATTTTTGTTACGAAATTCGAGACGAGACATAGCTCTTCCAATAGAAACAGATACAGATTTCGAGAGGAGACAACTTTCGCGACATCTTTGCGAGAGGTGAGAGTCTCAAATCATTTCTCGTGCGCACCCCTAGCCCATATCGTGAGTTATCAAAAAGCATGTTAATGAGAAATAACAACATGTAAATACAATATAGGTAGTTAAAAACATTTTTGTTTTCATTCTTCAGTAATGCATTATTATTAACCTCAGTATTTTATAGTCCATTCTTAATTTTAAGGTGATGTATAATTAAGTTTTGAATTCGGTTAACTTATTTTGTTTCTCAAATTGTTTTAAAAATGTATGTACAAACATGTTTATTTTCATTCTTGAGTGCTTAAAGTCACTATAGTTATTAAACATAGTATTTAATATTGTACTCTTAACGTTAAAATAACATACAGTTAACTTTTGAATTCAGTTAACATTTTTCTTACTGAAATTGCTTTAAAAAAGTATGTAAAAACGTTTTTGTTTTCTTTCTTGAGTGCCAAAAGTGATACACAGTTATTAACATTAGTACTTTATACTCTATTCTTAATTTTAAACTGATAAACAGTGCGTTTCTGAATAAATTATGTCAAGTTATTTGAGTGGCGAACACTGGTAGAAAATTCTGACTACTACTGGAACATTTTGATTTTAAGCTGACGACTACTGGTGCAAGGATTTTAAAATATTGGTTTTCCTTCAACGGCTACTCCTTTTTGAATTCTGACTACATGGTCATTATAGGAAGGATCAGTGAGTCTTTCCAACTATGGTACAGCTCCGACAGATTCACGATGCTCAGAGAAGAGACAAAATAGTATGTTTTCAACCTTAAAGTGAGAACCACTGGCGTTTTTACCCTGCTATGCAAAAGTAAGTGGGTACTCCAATGGGGTTCCAATGCGGTACCTAATTTCTGCATTTTAGATATATGGAAATGCATGTGTCTAAAATGTAAAGAACTGATATTTGTTTACTGAAAACTGCAACTCGGTAAGCCTTACGGATACCAAGATATGGGAAAATAAAGAGCGACACGATATGTATGTGGGGCTTGGAGCTTGCATACTTGAAGGTACAATTTGGAAAATGAATTAAAATATGACTAAGGCTTTCAAGATATTGTCAAATAAAGGAGGACCATTACAAGTATGAGATTTTCGTGTTAGATGATAAAATTTCCGAAACCGGTCATGGAAAGTTAATAAGCACCAGTAGCAATTCCATCTTCAAGTAATTAGATATTTCTATGGGGTGTTAGAACATCTTACAGTCTACTAAGATTAAATTTTAAAAGCTTTTGAAAATATAACTTGACATTTGTAAAGAGTATTAGAAATATGTAAGTATAAATATTTTTACCTAAAACTTCCAGCCAGTACATCTAACATATAGAGAAACACCGTAAAATAAAAGAGTATGAGATGTTGAAACTTCGGAAAAATTATTGGTCCCAACAAAATTAAATAAGATGGTACTTCTATGGGTTAAGTGAGTACCTCATTACAATTTCGATGGAAAGATTAGTTCTAGGTTTTCTTCAGGCAGTTCCAAAGGTTCATCGAGCTGTGTAAGAGAGTGAAAATTCCCTGTGAATATCTAATATAGTAACCAAAATATAACGAGTCATATGTTTTATCACGTAAAAATAGAGATCTTTTAGGATTTGTACTTCTGGGTCTTTGCTATAAGAAAGAAATTCAAAAACCTACTGTATATACCTTAATAGACAATTAAATCAGTGAGGACACAGTAACTTCGTGGTGGGGTGTTTACCTAGTATGTTTTGCAGAAACTACACTAGAGTATTCTCTTAATCCACAGAGATACTATTACACTTAACTGCCCATTTAATTTTAAAATGAAATTAAGGCAAATGAATGTTGATGATAGAATTGATGGAGTGCAAAGGTGGGAGGAAACGGGAGTACCCCGAGAATACCCACGAATACGATGTCGACTACAAACTGACTTGGCCGCGGATCGAACCAGGGACCCAATACACCAAAGGTACGCACTCTACCACTAAGCCACCGTGCCTGCACCCATTTAATTGTCTATTAAGTTATATACGGTAATTTTCTGAAATTTCTTCTTCTTACAGCAAAGACTCAACAGTACAAATCCATGTGGGTCTCCATTTTTACGACGTCATAAAATACATAATTACTTATATCTCGGTTGCTATATTAGATATTGACAAAGAATTTTCATTCTTTTGGTACGCTAGGAATTATCACGCTTGGATTTACCCGAAGAAAACTTCGAGCTGAATTAATCTTTCGATCGGAATTGCCCTGACGAGTGTGAGGTACTCACTTCACCCATATAAGTACCATCTTATTTAACTTTTATTAAGATCAAAAGTTGTTTTATGAAATTTCAAGATCTAATACTCTTTTATTTCACGGTGTCTCTCTAGCTGTAAGATGTACTGGCTGGAAGTTTTGGGTAACTCTATTCTCTTTTCTAATACTCTTTACAAATGTCAAATTATATTTTCCAAAGCTTTTAGAACTTAATCTTTTTAGACCCATGAGGTTCTAAAACCCCATGGAAATACCCAGTTACTTTAGGACTGGTGCTTATTCAGATTTCATGACCGGTTTCGGAAATTTTACCACCTAACACGAAAACCCCATAACTGTGTGGGTCCTCCCTTTATTTGACAATATCTTGATAGCCATTAGTTATATTTTCATTAATTTTCTAAACTGTACTGTCAAGTATGGAAGCCCCACATACCTATGGTGTTCCTATTTATTTCACCATATTTCGTACGACGTACCGACTTGCGGTTTCGGTAAACACACACCTGTAACGTTCTTTATAAGTTTATTAAGATATATTTTAGAATGTTTAGAAATGGGAGGTCTGTGAATGCCATAGTACCCGAAAACCCCCATAAGGACGTGTGTGTAGTGTATTGAATTGAAACTACTTTTGAGGTTGTTGTTAGCTCTCAGTAATTACGTTGTCGAAACTGCACAATCTGGTACGCAAACCTCACACTTCTATGGTGTTGTTCTTTATTTTCCCATACTTCGGTATCCATAAGGCTTACCGAGTTGCGGTTTTCTGTACTAAACTGATATCAGTTCTTTACATTTTAGAGACATATATTTCCACATATCTAAAAATGCAGACATTAGGTACCCCATAGTACCTCGAACTCCATTGGGTACCCACTTACTTTTGCATAGTAATACATTTCGGGTTGTTCAGCATCAATAAACACTTTTTTTAATTAATCGTTTTTATACCAGAAACCCAAAAGTCCATACCTGACTGAACAGATTTTGTCCATTTAATTTTAAAAAATGTTAAATATTTTAAAATGTAACATTTTAAATATTTTTGGATTTTTGTTTCAGGTATTTCATGCATCGAAACAAAACCAGGATTCTGCATGAAAGACAGCGAAAAGAAGCAGTGTAATTTGTGGCTAAAAGCACGTCCTTTCTGAAGACAGACCCGATTATATTTTCATTCTTTTTTACGAATATGTAACCTTAATAAATATACTGCTCCACAAATTATTTCTTTCTTCCATAAATTAGAATAAATGTATGTCTGTTTAAAGAAAATGTTTGTTAGCGTTAAGTCCTTTCAACTCTTTTTCTCTGTAAATAAGAACATTATACCTTGCAACATTTTTTTTATCATTGTGCAATTCCGATTGGATAAAGTATCTGCACGAAGCACTATTATTTCAGACATACATTAATAACTAATGTATTGTTCTGTGAATAAGGCAATGGTATAGTGAACATGTTTTAACATAAAATCTGTAACTCAGATTTTTATTAGTCAACTTTATTGAGAATCCGAAGAAAGAAAGAAAAAACGTTGGACTTAACAACGAATTTCAAAATTATTTTTGTTCGAATTCTGGACTAATCCAAATTATCCAGAGAAATCATTTATGTTGCTCTCTACAGATGTATCCTTTATCCAAATCGTATGAAAAGGAGACTTCATACATCGCTATATTTTGTATGAACTATGTTTCGTATTTATTTAATCACTTTGTACCTTTCTCTCGTGTTGACAAGGCCGCAAGTGTCAATCGAATAATTTAGTGTTTCACTCATGTAACCTTGTGACTAACGTACGTCCTGTCGGTATATATATATATATGTTACTGTGTTCGATTAGCGACAAACAATTTTTAGCGTTAAACAAATACAAAAATCTACACGCAATGAGATACGATGATCTTTGCCTCATAGACAATACCAAGCAACTAACGGTACTGAGTGTGGTTGAGTTTACTAGTGGTATTATCTGGCTATAATCAGTGTTCCGAGAGCTATACTTCTTTTTGTACTCTGAATTGCAAACTTTGATATAACCGTTTTAAATTATTGTATATCTATCTATCTATCTATCTATCTATCTATTATATATATATATATATATATATATATATATATATATATATATATATATATATATATATATATATATATATATATATATATATAATATAAAATTGTAAACTAGAAACTTCCGAGTAGTTCTGAGAATCATCGCTCTTTCTTTAAATAATGTATGAGACTATTACACTGCTCGTTACTTAAAATGTTGAACTAAGAAGGATACATCCAGGAAAGTCCAAATTTGCAGAATGTATAGAGCAGGGAAGGATAAATATGTTTGGTCGATGGCTGCACAGCTTCTCATACCTGTGAACTCCGCCAGCTACAGTTGATGAGCTGTGGCATTGGATCGTAAGACGCATGGCTTACCATACCAGAAGAAAACATCCTTTCGATGTCTCGCTGTGTTACAGTCGTTCTGGTTGTCAATGTTGGGTCAGTTCTGCTCCTTTGTCACCACGTTGTCACACAGCGAAAACAGCGGTAAGTTTAACCCTTAACGTACCAAGCCTAAGTCGTCAAAGTTGTTTACCAAGCTGGAGTCTTCTGGAGACCCCAAGTATTATTTTAATTTCTCAACATAGTATTGCAGAGGGTTACTCCAACTATTATTTTTTTGGATGTCTAGAAGCATACTTAAGTTAAATGAACATTGTTGACATCAAATATTATGTATATTTGAGCACTATTCAGTTCTTCATACAGTTTTATATTTTTGTGTTCGTAAATCTGAAACACAGGTTTAACAATGGAGTTTTTACATTTTCAAGTGTGTTTTTATTTTTTGTATTTTTTAAAGAAACGAGTCGTTGATCTAATCATGTAATTAATATCTCAAAGGGTTGCAGGATACATATAAAAATTGAGAAGAAATTGATTCTTATGATTGCGGCAGTATCACTAAATATCACTCTCTGGGGTCCCTAGAGTACCCCGCTTGGTATGTTAAGGGTTAAGCATATTCGACACTTACTATTAGATATGGGCTTGGGAACTTTAACGTAGCTACCCTGTCTCCCTGAAGTTGCATTTTTAATGGCGAGTACTGTGTAGGAATCATCTTGTGAGGGAACACGTTTTCAGCTGACACCATGTTTTTAATTATAGCGTCATTTAAAAATAACTTATCTGTTAATTAAAATCTGCAGAGAAGTTATTTCTGGAAAATCCTATTCACGCCTCTTGTGGTAACAACTTCTGCATTTTGGAAGAGGATATTATTAAGGAAAAGAATGAGGTAAAGTCGTCTTTATATAGTACACACGGAAAAGAAAGTGACAGTTGACAAATTTTCTTTTGCCAATAGCTCGGGAACAAATGAATTTATTTGGATCATTTTGTTGTTATTCTTCGAATAGTTATAACTTCACAACCTGCCAAAGTCGGTACTCTAATAGGTTAATTTATTGTTGAGTTTTTAGGAAAACAAATTTTGTCAAATGAAGAATATTTAATTTCGTGACTGTACAAGCAATGGATGATAACGGCTTAATAAATGACTGTACGTAAGTTTGTTTGAGTTTGAACATAGGATTGTACATGGCTGTGTATTTTGCATTATTATTGAAGTGCTGCAACTAAGTTATTGCAAAAGGTATGATAAATTCTTACAGTAATATTGTCACATATTGATTTACTCTGTATGAAAACTAAAATAGTTTAACATATGGTTAACCTCCTTTGTGCCAATAATTTTAAAATTAACGCTTGTGCCACTTTTCAACACTTGGCTTTGCAGTAGCTTTCCAAAGAATTAGCAGGAAGTCCAAACTTACACCCTGCAGGTAAATACATTTCTCTGGACAGTTTCACTGCTCCAAACTAAGATTGAAAAGTGTAGTATTTTTAATTTTATTATTATTGGCACAAAATATCAACCATATTTTAAGCTATTTTTGTTTCCATACAGAGAAAAACAATATGTGACAAGATTACAGTAAGAATGTATCCTGCATTTCTCAGTATGTTGCAGCACTTCAATAATGGTGCACTATACGTACAATCTAGATCCTGAATATGCCCAATCCATATATTACAACAAGGCAATACGTATGCGATACAGGTAAAATCCGTATATTTCATACGCACAATCTATAAGCTACATACATCCAATCCATACATTACATATGGCCAGCCTGTACGCGACATACGTATAATCTATATACTGCATGCACACAGTCTGTAAGCTGCATATGTGCACTCTGTATGGTGCATACGGATATTCTGTATGCTGTATCGGTACAAGCTGTGTGCGACATAAGGAAAATCTGTATTATACATACGTACAATACGTATACTGTATCTAGTCGTACGTACGGGGCACAAGTACAATATAGATGCTGCCTCGGGGTTGAACGCAAGAAACACACGTACAGAACGTATATTGCATACTTCTTGAAATTATGCTCCGTCCTAATAGTCAGTGAGTGTCGTCATTATTAACCCACATGCTACATACGATCGTGACGTCACAAAGCTAGATATTACCTCCTTATATACTTGTTACTGCAGATGACGTCACACGAATGACGTCATTGCACTTATGCAGACAGTATGTATAATACATACTTTTTCAGCTATACGTTTGCTGCAGGATGTTATATACGGTTGTACGTTAAGTCCGGAAACTACAGGAATTACGAATGTAACCTACGTTTTTAAGTATGCCACCTACATTTTTTTCTCAGTGTATAAACGCTGGGAAAAAGGTAGACGTGTTACATATGCCCCTCTAAAATGTATGAAGTACAAATGGTCAGTTTATAGAATCTGCACTGTATATCCCGACATTAGGTGTGAATAAGCCCTTTTAATTATGATATATTGGACCTCGGCTGCAATACAACCAAAACTACAACAAAAAATTAAAAATTTAGATTCTTTACTAAAACACTCATTCAGTGTCCTATTTTTAACACCCGTAGTCACACAAAGATCTTTTCAGTACTTTGAGATCATATTTGAGCTACATCTTCATATATCTCTAATTTTTACTACCAGTGAACGTTCAAAACGTTAATATCTCAGATCGTCAAAATTTGAGTTGTGTAGTATTGCAGTTGCAGTAGAATAGGTATTTCACATTAATAAGACTATAGTTAAAAAAATGACCAGTACAAAACCTGTTGGGTAATAGATTTCCACCTCATTAATTAAATACTATTTCTAGACTAACACAAATCTAAATCATTCTTAAATATTTGTTGAGTTTTCCCTGGTGGAAAGCACTTACGGCCATGAATTCACTGATATGCAAGGGTTTATTGTTTTAAGTGAAGAGGTGTATTGGAATTGATTTTTTTCTGCAGATTACGTAAGTGACCTTCAAAATTGTGTATTACGTCAGGTTTTTTCACAAGTCACGAAAATGTCAAAATTTGAGAAAAAAAAAACATATTTTTAAACCTGTAGACGCCTGCCAGCGAATTCATATCTTGACGTTGTCATCCCTGGTGCCTCTCCTAATAGTTGCAGAAACATGAATTACCCTTTGTTAGAAAGCTAATAGAACTCGTAATGCAACGAGCTTTGTTTGGTACATCTGAGCTCCCATTCGTAGAAGAAGAAGAACAAGAAATTCAAAATATTTGTAAAAAAAAGTCTTTTTTTGAATTTCCGGCCACGCTGGAACATTGCTAGTTACTCTACGTTGGTAAAAAAATTAATACGAGTTCCTTACATAATCATATCACCTATATAGAAAAATAAAAGCCGTAGCTACAACAGGAAGCAGGGATAAAATCAAATTGCAACCACCGTTTATAAAATTTGTTGGTACGTAAACATTCACATTGTTACCACTGGTGCCTCCTAATTCACACAGAGTCATGATCGACACGTTGTTGGAAACGAAATAGAGCAGGAAATCCAACGAGGTATGTTTGGTACCCATGAGCTCCCATTTGTAGAAGAAGAAATTCAAAATATTTGTAAAAAAAATGAATTTGCGGTTCGCTGACAACACTGTTATTAATCCCACATTGATCAAAAAATTGCAAGTGCCTTACATAGTAATACTTTCATATAGAAAAATGAAAGCCGTGTATACAACAGGAAGGGAGAAACAAAACAAAGTGCAATCACCTGTATAGAATTTATAATGTGGTTTGTATGGATTCACATTGGCAACCCTGGCGTCTACCCCACTCGTAATTGTCACAGAGATATGAATAATATCTGGTTGGAAAGCTCATGAAACAGGGAAATGCAACGAGGTATTATTCGCACCCATAGTCTAATAGTCTTAGAAGAACGGTAAGAAGAAAGAGAAAAAAGAAGATAAACATAAATGTATAGTCTAAACCTACATACCTAACCTTCGTCACCGGGCTTCCCCTTTTTGGATATTCGTGGTGGGTTTCCGTACAGTCGCTTTTTAACATCCAGGAATATTCGGGTATCATATGGACATTTCACCTTCATTGGTATGTATTTTCCATCACTTTAATGTCCTGATGGAAACGCTCGCCATGTTCGCCCGAAAAATCACCAAGATTGTCAGGAAAGTAATTGAGATGAGCATGAGGAAAGTGAACTTTGACGCTCCTGTTGCAGCCAAGCAGTTTAAAAGATTTCAACATCTTGTCGATTAAAATGCTGTAATTTGCAGCCTTCTTGTTCTCCAAAAACTTTTGGAAAACATTTCTGAACGCTACCCATGCTTGTAATTCTATCTCAATCATACTTTCCTCAAATGTTTTGTCCGCCATCAATTTTCGGATTTGTGGAACTATGCAAATTCCAGCTTCGATTTTTTCTGACGGGATGGATGGAAATGTACTGGCAAGGTATTGAAAGCCTTTACTATCTCTGCTTAAAGCTGTTACGAATTGTTTCATTAAACCTAGTTTTATATGTAACGGTGACAACAATATTTTAGAGGGGTCACCCAATGGAAGTGAAACAATGTTCTTATTGCCAGGCACGAAAGTACCTCTAAATGGCCACTTCTTTCGAACCCAATGTTCAGTTCTTCCTTTGGAGTCCCACTCACACAAAAAGCAAGGATATTTTGCGTAACCTGCTTGTTAAAGTATCCAATGACTTTGAAATCCACACACCACTGATAACGCTTGTACTGCACCTTTTCCAGCAGAAATTTAAGGCTTTCCTATGTCTGTCTCATAGCCACTGAACGTGCTATTGGAATGGACGAATGGACGTTAGTGTAGTGTAATAAAACACTTTTAAGCTCGAATCTATGAACAGCCTCCATTCTCCTGAATTGCAATTGATGTTATAGAATTTCATGACAGCCGGAATGTCTCGACAATATACCAAACCATTTTCCTCTGCAAAAAATGGGAACTAATTCTTCCTCTCGGTGTCTGTAACGCGGGAATCTCGTATTCAGCCCCAATAAATAGTTTCCATGAAGTCGCAATCCTAACAATTCTCCTGCGTCTTTAGGTAAATTAAGGTCACGACCCAATACATTACGTTCATGCTGGGCAAGTACTTTTGTATTTTTTTACCAGCCTATGATTACTAACAGTGTTGCCAGTGTGGCCCGAAATTCAAAAAAATAACACATTTTACAACTTTGTCAACTTCTTTTCCTTTTCTTCTACGAACGGTAGCCAAGATTACCAAACATATCTCGTTGGATTCTCAGTTCTATTACCTTTCCAACAGGTGTTGATCATGTCTCTGTGACAATTGGGAGGCGCCAGGAGTTACAACGTAAATGTTTGCGAACCAACAAATTTTGTACTTCCACTTTGATTTTTTCCTCGCTTCCTATTGTAGCTACGGCTTTCATTTTTCCATATGGTTGGTATGAATGTGTGGGGAACTTGTAATTATTTTTCTACCAACGTAGAATTTCTAACAGTGTTGCCAGCTTGGCCGGAAAATCCAAAAAATGTCATTTTTTACAACTATTTTGAATCTCTTCTTGTACGAATGGAAGCTCATATGCAGCAAACATAGCTTGTTGCATTAGTTGTTCTATTAACTTTCCAACAAAGGGTCGTTTGTGTCTCTGCAACGATTAGAGGAGGCACTAGGAATGACTACGTCAAGATATGAATTCCCTGGCAGACGTCTACATGTTAAAAAAGTTAGTTTTTTTTTAAGTTTGACATTTTCGTGATTTATGAAAAAAACTGACACGATACACAACTTAGAAAGTCATTTTCGTAATCTGCAGAAAAATCGATTCGGAAACACCATTTTGTGTCAAAGCAACAGAAAAAAGTTGAAAATTTGCAGATTAGTGTTATCGGAGAAGAGTGTGATCACTGGTTCGAGTATTGAGAATTGATGCTTTCTTAATGAGAAGACAATACCTATTTTTCTATTCTATGGACAGATGTAGCCGTTTTTCATGTTGGGAATTTGTAAACCGGTACAATTATACAGTTACTATTATTATGGAGGGAGAAGAACTGCATAACGGCCAAGTTATTCCAAAGATATTGCTAGAGTACATGCAGAACTCTAACTCAACCATCTAAAACCTAGACGGTAAATGGTAGATAATTGCATGTATGTAGAGTTTAGCAGTGCATCACGATTCTACCATTGTATGGAACAAGATGTTTTTGTTTCATTAAAATCGATTAAAGATTTAAATGTTTATAAACAATTCTTAATAGGGAGTTAATTCCCAAATATCCCTTGTTTCATGAAAAATTAGTCACTATTAGTATTACTTAAATATGCTGTCCTTAGCATGTCTTTATTTACGCTTCTGTTGCAACAATAGCTGCACGAGTTCAAAATTAAAAGTATTTATACTGCTATATAATTAATGAATTAAAAGTTAAAAGTAGAATATTATAAATATATATGTATATTTAAATTAGTGAGTTTAAATCAGAATTTTTGCAGGTAACACGAAACGTTGAGTATTATGTTATATAGATGCTAAGTAATACAAATGTAAAAAAAATAGACACTATTATATTTCAAAAACAGTTCATTTTAACTCTTCAACGCACCATTTTTTCGATCAGACTGATTTTTTTTAAAATTTAGACTGGTTTTGGTGTAGAAAATACGAGAATTTTCGAAAAAAAATAACGGAAATAGTATGGGGTCTAAGGGATATTTTATAGTGCTTGCATAAATGGTATATGCACAGTTGCGCGTTGACATCTGCAAAGTCCACTAAAATCAATAAAACAAGACGAACGTCAGCATACTTGCACTTTTGTACTGATTAATTACATTTCTGTCTATCACAGAAAAAGTCAACAGTTCAAACCTGTCCACCTAAACGAGCAAAGAAAGCTCAAAAATGACAATATGGAGTAACTCCGTGTGGAACAAGTAAGGCACGTTACACAGTCACACGGAGCTCCGCGCGCGGAGTTCCGCGTGGCAAGATTGTCCTATTGATTCTTATGAGTGCATACATAGTCACGCGGAGGGTTCCGCGTGGCTCTATCCGCGCTCCGCGAGGCAGATAGGGCTATTGAGCAAGTGGGTGCTTACATAGTCAAGCGGAACTCCGCGTGCAGAGCAGCCACTTCTCTTTAAAATCTAAAAAGAAACGTGCATGGTAACGAGCAATGAAAATTGATCCAGATTTATTTTCTTATTTTTGATAGTGAGTTGCCAAATATTTTATACTGTTCTATAATACTATTTTCTTCCTTTTTAGTGTTATTTTTAATTTTGCTATAATGTCTTCGTTTAATTGGAACTTCCAACTAATGCCTTTGCTTAATTGGAACTGTACATGTGGTGCCTCTAATGTAC
Organism: Thermobia domestica; assembly: GCF_964235325.1. NCBI lineage: Eukaryota > Metazoa > Arthropoda > Insecta > Zygentoma > Lepismatidae > Thermobia > Thermobia domestica. Next base: position 75,250 of record NW_027656289.1, on the reverse strand, counting down.
CATTCTTAACAGTATGTGACTATTCTAATTTTGCGTCTTTCTTTCAACAAATTTCAAATTTCAGTTTCAGTTTCAGTTATCACGGAGGTTAAATTAACACCATGATCATGGGATCCCTCTTGTAAGGAATACAAAAAGCGTGACATTCGTGAGCAGGCATGGAACGAGATATGTAAACGATTGTTTTTGTAAAAATGAATGTATGGACAATGAAAAAAGATAAATTGAGGCAAATAATTTATCTCTATTATTAAATACTTGATTGGATGAAAATTGATTGGATGTGAAGTTCTAACCAAATGTACCAATATTCGTTATTTTCATTTGTTAAAAAACAGTATCATGACGTTTTTTAAAGGAAAGTGCTGTATTTTAAAATCGTGCATATGGATCATATTTAAACTACATTTTTATAATTTCGATGGAATTTTTTCAATTAGGTCATCGAACGACTCAATTGACGTACGGAAATTATTGAAGTATTTCTCGTCTTCTCGCAAGTCTATATACACAGACACAAAAGCTCCCTTCAGACTTCTTTGAGAAACTAAGTAATGAATATTGATACATTTATTTTTCTGTGTTCTTCGTTTTCTTTTCTTACAGAAATATTATGATGCCAATATTGTCGTTTCGAAATTTTCATGTTGACTCGGACACTGACTGAGAAAAATCCTGTATATAATCACGTGACGCGTAGCGCGTATCTACGGACGATTGTGTAAGCAAACACGCGTAGTGCGGAGGGTGGAAGACGGAGCGCGGAGCACGGAGCTCCGCTTGACTGTGTAACGGGTCTAAGACAAAGAGTCCAACGCTGCCTTACTATGACATCTAGAGGGAAATTCAGAACTTCATTACTGAAAAAGCATCCTAGCTGATACACAAAGCTGCTTTTCTGCGTCCGAACTAGAAACTACATGTTGCAATTCAATTTCAAATTAAACTTTGCATATATGCAAAGCTGCACGCTAAGATGTTAATATTGATTTAATCAATATATTATTACAATATAGTCAATATTATCAAAATAAACGAACATTCTGTATTTCTAGCTAAATTAGTAAAATCTAATTTCATGGCAATTACCTTAAAAGTGTACTTTGTTTTTCGTTGGCAATGTGATTAAATCCGTGAAAAGATGTTGCAAGGAAAATATTCTTAATGGCTTGAATCATTATTATTCTTTACTCCTTCTGTAGTAGTCACAATCACAACCTGCGAAAGTAATCTTGAAAATATCATCATTATTAATTTCTAAAAATGATTATCAGCAAAAGGTGTAGCATATTAACATTTCGTCTCTGTGCCTTCAAAACCAGTGTTGATTCAGACAAATTGAGAGTTTTGCACATATAAAATCTGTTTGATGTAGAGCATAAAACTACAAATATATTCTGTGATAATTGTGTGTAATATTCATCTAAGGGGTAACTGCGACATAAAACATAACTTGTCATGTAATATTGTAGTCAAATAGATTCTAATATTTTCCTGTAAGTGTTCCCAAAAACACACAGTTGATTTTGTGTTATAATATTACCAAAAACGCGCGCCCAGCAGCTGCAGATATGACTTTCTACCTGCCGCCTAAAAAGGATGCATTCGTTTTTTTTCTCATATATTAAAATTTTACTCATACCAATTTCTAAGGCTTACCTATGATTTGTAATTAATTTGGTTATTTCACAATCAACGTTACACAAACCTTGGAATATTTAACTTTCAGTATAAAAATTATTCAACACTATTCCCTTTTGTCTTTGTCTTAATTCTTCATATTTTCAGTGGTAATTTAATTCTCTGGACTTTCAAGTGCTGAAGAACTACTGTCATTCATTCTTGCTTCCCCTTTGCTTATTTCATTCTCTACTGGCATTCATTCTTTCTTTCTATTTATTTCACTCTTTATTCACTTTTTCACCATAGAACAAACATGAAAAACCGTTAACTCAAAACATATTACCATAGCTTCTGGTAAAATCTTATTATAAAAGTAACTGAAATATCTATTAGCATACTTACCTACACGGGACAGCTCATGTTAAATTTCATATTCATCAATTCTAACAATATTTTCTTTTTCTTTCGCAGAGGAAATTATTTTCACTGTTGAAATTTCTTCATTAATATTTCTTCCTTCTTTTTGGTAATACACATTTTGTTTGCATGTGAGTGTGTGTGTCAAGCCCTAATTTACATAACTTGAAGACGTACTCAACAAAGCACACACAGAAAATATAAAATACTAATTTTTACCCAATAACATTCCTTCCTGTTTTGATGTGTCTTGTCAATTCTTCTGTGAATTTCCTGGTCTAGTCCTAATTCATCTCGTAAAATAAATTGTGGTCTCCAAATGCTCTACACTTTGACATGACATGTTCCATAAAATCATCATGGTTAACTCCAGGAGTAGAAATGGAATTTCAGAACTAAAGGCATCATCATTAATCATTAAACTTTGGCCAGGCTACGTCACCATACATGAAGTAAAATTTTGTGGTCGAAAAGTGAATACTATAACTTTTAATGCCGAACAAACAACAAAAGAAAATCAACATTGTCATCAAAAAGTTTCTGATTCCACAACTGGTTGAATCAATGCACTAAATAAATAGATGAACTATTTCTACAAGCAAAAACTTCGTAATTTAGATATTTTGCTTTAGATATTACGGAAAACATTAAAGCCGATTCTGTAATTGCCTTCCTAGTTTCAACCCACTTCTCTAAAAAATAAACAAATAAATAAATAAAAGTACACATAGTTATTAAGTATAGACATACTTGAAATTTTCATAATCTCTACAGAAAACAGTTTTAAACTTTTCTTCAAGTTTCAGTTTTAAAGTAAATTAAATATTGCTACGATATAGTTGCTCTAAAAATTCTTAATAATTAGAAACAGTTGATATTGAAAAAAATCTTTAGAAAGTAGACTATTAAATGTTAGTGCATATTTACGAAATTTTTGCTGAACACTCTTAAGTTAAAACATATCAGTTAATTTTTTGAAGAACACTCTAATCTGGAACGCCTGGTTCTATTATATGGTGTGACTTTTTCTTAGAGGAATCGTTGCTATGTTTATTGTCACCAAATCCTTGGAAATCAAATTTTTAAATACTAGATTAGCAACATTTGCGTTTTGTATTAAAATAAAAAGAAAAACTGCCAGTCTTGTCGTATTCTTGAAATACCTCTTGCATTAATGTCCATCATTCATCCTCAGATTATGTTACTGACATGAAAGGTGAATTTTAACATATTTCTTGTTTCTTAAAGATCAAGAAGTATCCTCTTCCCTTTCCACCCTCTCAAAGTATCTTTACTGGTATTCTTTGTGTTTCTTCGATTCCTTTCATTCTTCAAAATCATCGTACGGTTCTGTCGTTAATATTAGGGCTGTGCCCAAAACGATCCAAAAGGATTCAATCCCACTTCACATAATTCCCTCCATAAATGGATATAGCTCAGGGCCAGGGGGAATAGGTCCCCAGTTTTTTAAGTGACATAAATAACTGAAGCTATTACTTATATTTACATTTTTTTTAAAAAAAAATTATAATAAACTCATGATATACCTTTCATATTTTGGGTTCTGGTTGCCCACCCCTCCTAGATTTTACCTTGTATTTTCACCTCTGATTTCATGTTGTCTATAACAGCTTATCAGCGAGATAAGAATATTTTAGGCAAGACAAGAATATCCATTTTACCTAATCTTATCTCACATAAAATTATAACGAAGGAATTTATGTACTAGATTTTAACTACCAGTACTACAAAATAAAAAGAAATAAAATAAAATAGATTGTAAATCATAAACGCATTCTCAACTGAATTCAATTTTACATTGTGGTAAAAAAAAAATACTTTTTTTTCTGCGAAGATCATACTGCAAAATGTTTGTTAAATGCAAGGATGAAACTGCCAAATTCATCCTTTGACTTTTGACTTATACGAGAACTATTTTTAAAGTAAGGTCTGATTATCACTAGAAAAAAAATAGTGAATATAGTTCCACAAGTTTTTGATTACTTTCTTTGTACAAATTAAGCTGTTTTCTACTTAGGTAACATATTTGTTTACGGTGGACAATTGAAATGTTTCGTCAATTTCAGCATTCGGAAAAAGTGTTAAAAAAAGACATGTGATTTATTTTTTGACCGCAAGGAACATGCCAGCAGTGGAGATTCACCTCCAGATACATGAGGTGTACAACGCGAATACAATGAGTGACAGCAAGGTGCATAAATTGATGCAATCATTTAACGACGCGCGGGACCATGTTGATTATGAACTGCTATCGGGCCGACATTCTGTAATCATAGACTACGAGTTGATACCTACATATAACGCAAGAAGCCATGAAAACTGTTGTTTCACGATTTCCATATTATAACTGGAATTTCCACACATTTCGCGGTAAGTGCTGTACACAATCGTTTCTGAAACTTTAAATTTCCGAAAACTGAGTGCGATGGGTTCCCAGACTGCTTACTGAAGAACACAAAAAACGAGACTGACTTGTGCTCTGAAGTTTTAGACCGGATAAAAGGACGAAGAAACGAATTATTGGATACAATTGTCACATGGGACTAAACATGGGTTTCACAAGTGACTCCACCATCGAAACGGCAAACAATGGAATAACGACACATGAAATTTCTTGCCAAAGTTAAAGCCAAATAGACAATGTATATACGGAAGATTTTGGCTACCGCATTATGGGATCACCAAGAGTCCTGTTAGTCAAGTTTATGCAAAGAGGAGCAATCAACAATTGAGCAGCGTACAGAGTGACGTTGGAAAAGCTTTGATGTGCAATACAGAACAAGTGCCGCGACTTGTTTTCATGTGATGTGTTTGCTCCTGTTACTGGAAAACCTATCGTACGGCCCAGACCTTTCACCGAGAGATTTTCATTTGTTCCCCTACTTGAGCAGTTTCTAGCTGGTCAGTGGTTTCACCCTGATGAATAAGTGAAAATAACTGTTGAAGATTGGCTTCGGTCGCAGGAGGGTGATTCCTGCGAAGTGGGTATACAAAAACTTGTCGAAAGCCACGAAAATATTTAAACAAATATGGACATTACGTATAAAAATAGCTTAATGTATAAAGAGGATATAGCCAGAAATGTGTGTCACTTTCTTTAATACTTTGCTTCTATTGACAACTGAACTTTAATTAAAAATAGCTCTTTTATTTTACCTTAACCGCTTGGAGTTATTTGAAAGTCCGAGTGAACCATATCCGCATTGCATCAAAATAAAATAAGTTTGGTGAAATTCACAAGTAACATTGTTTTTCTTCTCTAAATTTGGTTAAACTTATTCTTGTATCTCTGAATGATTTTAAACGAATTCAATGAGTTTCTGAAATTGTAAGATAATATTATCCAGGTAGAAACCTTTCTAATATGTGGAAGTGTAATTCATCTTAAATTGTGACTTGAAATATGTTTTTCGCGTAAACCGTGGGTTTCTGTCACAACGGCATGCCGTGTCCCCAGGTTGCGGATCGAGGAGAAGGCCTCTAGATATAGAGATTAGCTGCGAATATACTGAATAAGTAGTCGCGGTCAGACGACAAGGAGTGGTCCTGCAGCTTGGGAGTTTGGGTAAGACTAAAAACCTCATCCTGCAAAAAAAAAAAAAAAATACACTTATTCAGAAAAGTTCACAGAAGCCTTGCACACGGACTGATAACTTGGCACGATATCAGCAAAAGAAAATGGATATGAAATTTGGAACATGGAATATTAGAAGTCTTTATAATTTCTAATATTGAAGAAAAATAAGCAAATTTAACTTTGCGAATCTTCTTAACTACGTTGAAAAACAAAGGCTCTAGATGCGTGATTGTTCACTGGCGATTAGAGGGCGCTATAAGTTAACAATAAACTTTTTACTGGAAAATGGTTTGTGCACCATTTACGACAAACTATCTATCCCATATAACAAGAATGGGTTTAATTTAGGGATGAGTTAAATATCAAGTTCGACCGAAAGAGATGAATAATTAATAAACCAACAATACATTGTTCTAAATAAGTTATCAACACTCTCAAACATGCATCACATCTAACTACAAATAACAAACTACGCATACAATACATATTACTACGGAAATTCAAATCCTACGTGTCTACACTAAACACTTCTCTAAACATCGCCACATTTTCAACCGGCTCTGATGCTAAAAAGGCGGTGGTATAATGAGTACCAAGTGAGCCTTGTACCAAGAACTAACCCCTTTTTTAAATTATAGGATTATTGTATATGACTCTGGAGGGACATATCAAAACGATTAAGGAATATTCCTTTCCTGAGGAGAAAAGGACCTTGACGAAATTATTTAACCCATTCTGTGTTCTTAGCTATGGTCAATTTAAGACTAAATAGGAGTCCCTACATGAGCTTACTCTGACATTTTAATACTTAACTTAACTAACATAAAATCCACGTATACCGCCATATCTTAATAAACTACAAATATACTACACACAAAACTATGTCTAGGACAAGTTATCGCAACGTAACTGAAATGTGGACGGTGAAAGAACTATTTTAAACGTTTTCAAAATGACCAAACCTTAGTTTGAAGAACTCACACGATCCGAAAATTAAACCACTGGCACTTCACACCTGTCCACGAAATCAAACATGCCGAGCCTGACATTCAATTTCATTTTTCATATTTTCTACTTATTTTTCCGATGAAAGTCCAATGAATTAGGACTCCAATAAGCTCCCAAGCCGTATATGGCTTTTTATATGGCTCTAAAGTGTGAACTTTTAAAAACGTCCTAGAGAAGCACAAATGTAATTAAAATTAAAATTAAAAAAGTAGTTTCTCCCTCTTTTTTTCTAATTTTGATATATTTATCTTGCCTATAGTATTATCAATCATTCTAACGTCCCATATAGAGTTACGTGATATATAAAATGTTTTTCCACCACCATTTAAGTCAGAAAAAAAAGTTTGTGGTTCTACTGCTAATCTAAATACAACTGCTTTGTCTCATTTAAAAAAATGTTATCTTCAACGTGTAATGCTCACTTGTCAGATTTCACGTATTTATTTACTAGGAACATATAAAAACGATTGTCTTTTAACAGTTAAGTTTTCCTATTATTGAACACCAATTATAACATATGCATATATAAATATACAAATGTAATTAATATCTCATATTATGTTATTTTATATATAAAACTCAATATTTGTTTGTTGTTCATATCCCTCGGTTTGCTCTAAGTTCTTCCGTTTCTCCTGCATTCTCAATCCACAATCTTTCGTTGTTTCCCTCTCCTACATTTGTCATCTATCCTCTATAGTTATTGGCATAGTTGTGGGAGGCAGAATATTCGTCTTTCCCCTCTTAATCCATATTGTTCGCTTAGTATACTAACAAAACAAATATGATATACTTATAAATAACCTTAGAAAGAAGACTAGAAGCCATTGGTAGAATTAGGAATAGACTGTTACATATATTACCTGAAATGACTGTTCTTCACACAGAAAGAAAAGTTATAAGAATTTATTTGAAAGGACTATTTAAAAACTCTTTTTCCTTATATTTATTTCAATAAAAGTGAAATTTAAAAAAATGTGTTCAGCCTCACAATAACTGTGTTTAAAAATACATTTCTCACAGTCCACCATTTATTTCTTGAGATAAATCTTCCCTTAGGATTGTTTTCTCCGGCCTGTGTGGACTGGAACCGAACAAACAAGAAAGTGTGTCTAATATTGGTATAAAATATATACCACAAGTCCATAAAATTCATTTCAACCATGACACATTATGTTAAACAGTTTTGGTATTAATAGACTGATTGTATATTACAAAGCATCGTACACTATTATTAACCGCTTAATAGACACATTATTTTTAATAGTTATTCCGCTGCTTTCTTTTTATATGTGGGATGACAAAACAATTATGAACATAGATCCAAACGATTAAGTCTCTAGATCCATTTTCGGAAGACAGGCAAGGGTGTCACAAGATACTCTCCCTGATTTAGTGTTAGTTTCGGAGCGCATGTACAGACACATTTTCCGTTAAAGGGGTAAGGACAAAATATTTGCACAGTCCATATTCTCATAAAATTATTTCATATGCACAGCTCTTAATTACAAAAAGAATGAATAAAATACTTCGAAAATGAAAATCCTTTTAGTGCAAGGGAGTAGAAAGAAATTGAACCAACACAATTATATTCCGCGAAGAGTTTTCCATGCATTGTGCTCGGTAGACACATGTTCTATCAATTTCGTACTGGAAGGAAAACGTAACTCGAAGGTAGTTGAACGCATTACATTTCATATTTCCGTTTTCATTTTCTTGGTGAATATGGTTTAAAAAGTTAATGGTTGTGGTCTATTCAGGTACGGATAAGCACCTAGGCGGAACAGACTGGAGTCTAGGACGGTATGCAATTTAGGAGCGGAAAAATTGGTTCTCTGTTCCCAGCCTTGTGTGTTAAAGAATAAGCTAATTTATTATATGAGGAACTTTCCACATTGGCCTTTCTATGTTACAAATTATAGCATACTTGTATTCGAAATTAAAATATATCACGATCAAAACATACAATTTTCTAAATATATTAAAGCAAATTGGACAACAGAGCCTTCAAATTCAGTGCGTAGAAGTAAACTCGACATTATTTTGCATTACTCTTTTTGCGGGATGAGGGAGAGTGAAATGAATAGTTCTGAAGTATGGCCTAAGAGCCAAAGTATGCTAATCCGACTCTAGATTCGTTAAGGCACATGATAATAATTTTCAAATTAAATAGGGTTAATCGTGGATAAATAAGATTCAAAAACTCATAGTTGTAAAGTTGTGGAAATCTCGTAGACACACACTTACGAATCTTATCCTGTTAAGAAATACACTTTCAGCAGATACAGCATATTGTGGTAGTAGCATGTGTCATTCGCCTATACGGTATATTACGTTTTCGTAGATGTATTCCAAAGATTTATAAACCTTAATTGAGCAGAAATCGGGCATATATAATTAATATATAATGAAGTATTTGCCTTTTCATGCAGAAAGGCTAGTAATGCTTGTAACGATGAGTGCATATTTTTACTTCATTGTGTACAAATTCAATGCAAAAAGGCATCTTTCTTTTAGGTGAGTTGATTAAATAATACAAGATTGACTCAAGTAGCAGTTATGTTCAAAATGTAATTCTAAACCGTTCAAACGTTTCCACAATTGGTTATTCTATGAAATTAAATGGGATATGAAAATATTTTAGGAATTGCCGCCTGACTATTTTCAGAAGCGAAATTATTGAAAAATGTTGGAGCAGGTGGCCACTCCTTTAGGCGAAGTTTATACAAAGAGATTCATTTCTAATATAAAACATTGATGTGAAGTTTGATTTTCGATGTATGTTGTAATTTTCCGTTTCCTTTATAACACATATTTTAATTAAGGTGAAGTGATGGCAACCGGCTCGAGCCAAGTGATACTTTCGGAAGTTCACGATTCGGTTATTTTTCTATGATGTCAGTTTATGTATTGACTAAACCTTAGAGTAATTGCATCTTAGATGCGGAGCTTTTGATAAAGCTAAATGGCGTAACAATATGAATCTTACATATATATCTTCCTATATAAAAGTAATGGAATACGAAACGAAATGAAATATCTAAGTTTTACGTCCCATCTTTATGCCGGATAGGCTAAAGGAGACGGCGATGATGAGAAATGAAGGAAACGAAGAAAGTGGGATGAGAAACCTGGAGAAAACACGCACACCGTGTTTGCCCACCAGAAAGTTCACTTGGGGCGAGCTGGAATCGAACCAAGGACCCCATACACAAGAGGTCAGCGCTCAACCACTGAACCACCGCGGCCCCATACGTGTTTCAGCGTTTGTTAAACTTCCACTCCTAGGAGAGATGATAATGCATAAATAAAATACAAGGATGTTATAAAATAGAGGGTTTGCACATACGTATATTCATGCTATCAACTCAATAAAGCCAAAAAATAACCGAGTATTGTCCGAGCGGGCACGTTTTGTTTTCTACTCTAGTTTCCGCCATGATTGTTGGCTCGAAACATTGCGATCTTAATGGCGCGGAACGTGCAGAGTCGGTGTGGTGAAACTGTGATATATATACTGTATATGGTTTCACGATTCTGTTGTATGGGCAGATCCTTTATATTATAACATTCTTGATAAAATCCGTATTAAAACTAAGTTGTCACAAGCCCTAGGAATACGGAAAATTCTGTTTCTAAAGGATCAATTTCAATAACGTTTGTCTAATGTAGGCGACTGTATCGTTTGTAATTAATTTTCGAACATAGCACTTGGCTGAAATCCTACTTATATCATGCCATTCATTATAATTCGTATTTTAACGAGAATGGAAGTTATCGTATATGCCAAAATCTAAATATCACAAGTTTCTATCAAGTTACAGAAATGAAATTCGTCATATAAACTCCTAATTTAAACAAAAGTTTACGTGTCTCATTGTTTTCGAAAATTCTGCTTCAAAAAGGAGGAGAGGTGGTAACTTTTAAAATATTCTAATATCGCATTTTCTGTTTATAAAATGACCGAAGTGTATAAATATCTGTTTACAATTAGTTTTCTAACATAATTAGAATTTTTGTCTATCTTGTTTTCCTAAGCAACTCACCGTGGTTTTTCAGAAAAATATATCTTAACGCAAAAAGTAAGTTTAAACTTCTTTCACAAAATAATGACTGCACTATGTGAACTACATTTTTTACGTAGTTATCATTTGGATCGAACTGATGTTTCAATTTAACTTTTATTCAAATAAATATCGTAAGGGGAAGGGTTTCAATATATACTTGTCAAGTATTTCCCATAAAGATTTCTTCCTGTGTGAAGAAGGGGAATTTGAGCTTTATCTATAACCGTCTACTTCTAATTGTAATTTATCAATGGATTATAGTATATTCTCAAAAGTTTGCAAATTTGTCAGATCTATGCTATAAATATACCAAGCCAAGAGTGTGAACTTCGATTAACAAAAATGAAATTATGTTATTCTTCTAGTATTACTTTCGGCAATTATGCTATTTAGGATAAACCAGATGGATAATAAATGAAGGAAAGACAATGAAAACTGAGGATTGAGAATGCTAGAGAAAACAGAAGAACTTCGAGTAAACCATCATATATGTAGAACAAAGAAATAAATATTTACCCTAGTATACAAGGTAACATAAAATAAAATATTAATTAGATTTGGGCATTTATGATTTTAACCTATATCAATTTTCAATCATAGTAAAACTCAACTTTAATCCGAGAAAGCTAACGTGTCGTAAATTTTACGAGCGAGTTTTATTATTTTGATGATCATTCCCCCTCGCCCTGCGAAAATGGACTCGTCCGCTGAGTTCCTTTCTCTACTAAACCTGCATTGTTGGGCAGTATTTACTTTGCTCAGTTTCCGGCTGTATTTCTATATGAACTTGTTAGCCGCTCGTAAGATTTACGATACGTTAGGAATAACGCTTGGATTTTTGTATATTGTTTACTATTATTTTCTACTTCTAGAGTGAACTTACAGATACATTTTAGTGAAAGTATTGGTTTTATTTTATAGTATTTGTTCAAGGAAAGTTAAAAAAGTAAATCGAACGGAAATTGATGACAGTTACTTACTTTAAAATGTTTAAATGAGTGTGAGAGTGATATTTTGGATCAGGATATGGGATCAGATTATGAAGAAGACTGTGCGGAACATGATATTGTTATAAACATCAATGATTCTGATAGTGATCCAGACTATAGACCTGAAGAGGTAGAACTGACGCAAGTTTCAAGTTCAGATGAAGAAGCACCTTTACCAAAGAGAATCCGTGTGTCGACCTCAAATGTTTCACCAGAGACTCCTTTTCCCTTTCATGTTATTAAAGCACAACCAAGCACCAGCACTGCTGATTTATCTACCCAGCATTCTCCCCACACTGAAGCTAGGCCTGCACCTGACCCCAGGCACGTAGCCAGGATTTCGTGAAGGGGGGGGTCCGTGACATGAAATACTGTGGTCATCACAAAAGGGGCTCGATCACTCTAAACTATTTTACTGGAACATATATTGGTTCGTTTAGCCAGTATTTCGTAACGGGGGGGGGGATGACATGAAATTCTGAAGGCCCAGGAGCTCGATCAATCTAAACTACTTTACTATCAACATATATTGGTTTGTTAGGACAATGAAATGAGGATATGTTGGCAGTATGAGTATTTTAATAACAAAGTATGAAGAAATTTCGAGCAAAATAATAAGAAAAAGTATTGAAAAAGATTTTGCAATATTTACGTCCTTCTCCTGTTTATTCAAATATAACAATTTTCCTTTCGTTATGACCTCATTTATTATAAAAAGTACATACTGAATACTGTCTTGTGAACCATCTTCTAATATAAATAAAATAAAGAGTTTGTTTGTGTGTTTGTGTGTTTGTTTGTCTGTCTGTTTGTGTGCGGCCTGGGGACCAGACGAGTGGAGCGAGAGTTACCAAATTTTGGTCAGGGGTACCTTGGCCCAGGCCCCAGAACAAGACGAAGCGTTTCTTTCAAATTTCGAAACAGTGGGGTCTCAGGGGGCGTTTACCGAAACCGGCTTGGGAACCAGACAAATTGACCGAGAGTTACCAAATTTTAGTCACGAATACCTTGGTCCAGGCTCCAGACAAGAGTTAAATGTTTTTGTCCAAGTTCGAACCAGGGGGTATCAGGGGGCGTTTACCGGGACATGTAAAAGTAGTAGAAAATGACCGATATTTATTTATTTATTTGTTTACCAATCACCAGATACAGCTCAGAGGCCACTTTACATTGGATATCCAACAACATTAGCAATGGAAAGGATTTGGGAAGGTATCGGCCAGGGCCTGTTTAGTAGGTGCCATCCCGGCATTTGCCTGGTAGGACTGAAGGAAACCCTGAAAAACCTCAGTCAGGATGGTAGGCAGCTTCGCTCTACCACTTGAGCTATTAGTGTCGAATTCATATTTTCGCGGTCGCTGAAATCAATGGTAAAACTCCAGTCGCATTAACTTCCAAATTCACGCTATTCGGCTCCGGACCGTGGATCACCGGAGGGGGGGTGAGATACCAAGACATATAAAACTAATCCAAAATGACCGAAATTAGTGTCAAATCCATAGTTTTCGCGGTCGCTAAAATCAATGGTGACACTTCCATTAGCGATAACTTGCAAGTATGCGGGCCAGGAGTCAGCGGGGGGTGGATACCGAGACATGTAATAAAAAATAGCCCAAAATGACCGATATTAGTATCAAATCCATAGTTTTCGCGGTCGCTGAGATCGATGGTGATACTCCCACGGGCGTTGACTTCCAAATACAGCCCCTGTGCGAAGCATGTGTATATTCAACTAGTTTTACAATATATGCGTTCCTTTCTCTGTTGAATCAAATGCTAACAGAATTTTCTTTCAACATATTTTTTTGTTTTTATTATTCCGTCAACTACTGTCGGTTCCAAATGACAGGTTAAAGGAGCAACAGAAAATTGTCCTTGAAATAACATGTTTGATACTGCAAGGATGCGATGACGAAAAGTTATGATTAAAAATGTCCACACTATTACACAACGATACTTATGCTTTCGAAAGCTTGAAATCTCCCTGACTAGTAGCACGAATTCTGAGAATTCCATAACTTCTCTTGAAATTGCAAATTCCCTGACTCTTCTAGAACATCTCTCTTACCTCGCCATCATATTGCAAGTAATACAAATCTCCTCATAAGAAAGAGTAAGCAAAAGCTTCCTGTAGTTTTCTTTTTAATTTTTAACGCTGATCCTTCTTTTTGTCATTTGATTTTGTTTTATCCTTCCTTAATTTTTTCATTTCTGGTCTCGAAGGGGGGGGTCCGGACCCCCCGGACCCCCCCCTTGGCTACGTGCCTGCTGACCCCTACCTAGTAATTGCTGATAAAGTAAGCCTTAGATGAAAAATGGAAATCATTGAAAAAACAAGCCAGCACATGCTGGAATAGAGCGTCGGCTGCTTGAAATGTTATTCACGTAACCCCTGATCCAGAATATAACAGTCAACAACTGGTTTACCTCAGTACCTTTGGCAACCTCGCTTTTAGAAGAACCATGCAAAATTACCCTTGTTGGCACGCTTAGAAAAGACAAGCCAGAAATCACAGAAGAAATTAAAACTCCAAAGGGCAGAAACATTGGGAGAAGCATGTCTTGTTTTGACGGGATGAAAACGATGGTTTCTTACAAAATAAAGAATACAAAAGTGGTTTTACTCTTATCCACTTGCCATGAAAAGCTTGGCATTGATCCAGTTTCAAAGAAACCTAAGATAATCGAGACTTATAATGCAACGAAAGGAGGCGTAGATGTTCTGGACCAAATGTGTCATCAGATGTCATGCAGCAGTAAGACCAAACGATGGCCCTTGTGTATTTTCTTTGGGATGATAAACATAACCCTGGTTAATGCCTACGTCGTTTATGTTCCCAACGTTGTAAAAATGGGTCACAAGCCTTATTCTAGAAGAAAATTCGCCATGAAAATTGACAGCAGTCATATTGAGCTATGGCTCTAAGAACGGGTTCAATACTCAACTTTGCCACGAAAACTCCGACAATCCATTGGTGATATTCTGAAAGTACCGGTGCCAGAGAAGAATGTTGTCCAGTCCAAAAACCAGCCTCGCACAATTTGTGGGATTTGCCCATCAGCCAAGAGGAGGATGACGTCAATGTATTGCTGCCGGTGCAACAGGCCGATCTGCGGATACCTTCGTGGGAAATGCTGTGCGTACTGCGCGGAAAAAGTTTGAACAACCAAACTGGCTGCAAAAATGTTCACTAATATGTATTCTTACGAACTGTAGTCATTAAAGTCCCAGTCTGAAAAAGATATGTATGTAGTTACGTTTTTGTAACCAGTCGTAAATTTTACGATGCGTTAGCTTTAACGTAACTTTTTGAACAAGTGACCTTTCCAGGGTTAAATAGACAGTCATTTACATATCTTGTCAATAAATAAGTACATGAAATATGAGATGCTGATACTCCAGGAATACTAATTTTCGAAGTATCATAAAATTGTTGTATTTATCTATCGCTTCTGTACACCAGACAGTTCGCATCGTTAAGTTGCGTATTGTTAGTGATCACTGTGTGGTAAGGTGACTACCCTATTAGATCATTACTGTGACGAGTTGCTCATTTCAGAAGCTTAGTGTTCCCGCTTGTGTTCTCGGTGCGTTTCACGTTGTGTTTTCAATGTTAAAAAGTATTAACATATGTGCTTTAGCCATGGAATTAAAAGAAAAAAGTTACAATTAAATTCTATCTTGGATCGTCGTTGAAAAAACTCGTGGTAAAACTGTATCCAAGTTTATTACTGATTGGAACACAAGTACCCTAGCATTTTAGTGAATATTTTTGATCATTTCAGTTACATATGAAAGCATATTGGACTTACTATGTTTAACTCCAAATTCATACCCCTACATCAGCAGAGTTTCGTCATGCTGACGGAAACATCAGCAGTGTCACGATCATTGACCATTGATAAAGTAAAATTGGAAAATGTTTACGATTTTCCTTTTCAAGCCGCAATGTTATACTTGGAATAACATTTTCGAAACTACAGAAATGTACATCAAGTGGAACCGCAGCTATGGAGTGCCCCGTTCCCGACTGCGATTGACAGTTAAGTGGAATATTCACATGGAAACCTCAGAAAAATATTCCATCTCATATCATACTGCAAAGGATACGAAGGATAGCCCATCACTTGCTTCCAATTCCAAGTAACATGTTCATACAATTTCTATGTCCCCTAAAAGGTAACAAGAGTGAAGCGTACATTTACTCCCTCAGTATTTCATTCGACAGGATTTTCTGCTCGCCCTGAGCCTTTTAGGTTTACTTTCCGTTTGAGATAAGCAAGAGTTCCCCGAGTTCACTAAACCACACAAAGGATTTCATTTGTAGACCCTTCATCGGAAGCTCCGGGTGACACCGTCTAGCATCGAATATCTTTGCTTTTGTATTACAAGCCTTCATACATCATGGATACTGCTTCTTTCAGTTGGAAGCCTCAGGAATAATTTAAAACGCCGATTTGTGCTACGTGTGTTACTAATGAAAAATAAAGTATAATGAAGTCTCAAAGACGAACATCATATTGATTCAATGAATTCAGATTCTAGTTCCAAGCAAATGTAAAGAAAAGTGATTCGACCAGAAACTCGTAAAAAGTCATAGCGTGCTACTCAATGATCTCAGTGGGAAAAATTTAGTGACTTTTCGTGAACTACATTCCCAAACTCATGCGACTTCAGATTGAGAATTAACTTGAGGCGTCCTGTGTGTAGTATTTAGTGTCAATACTTATATCTGCCCTTAAACTACCGTATATAATTCATATTTGTTTGTTTTGTTTTGGTTTGTTTTCTCTAGTTTCTGATATGTTGATAGATAATTCATTAAAAATATTAATGCTACGTCTGTAGCATATATGTTATGCTCATAAATGAAATTATGCTAAAAGGAGTATGTCAGAAATGCCTAAAGGACATGAAGAAGTGCAGTGAAACTTTGTGTACGGATAATACACAAAAAATAAACGAATCCTTGTTTTTTTCTATTTTCTGCAGAAGAACGGTTTTAGGGGGCAAAAGACACCACCAAATATTGCGAAAGATGACGCCCTAAAAACAAGAAGAAGTAAACCGAAGTTAACGTAATTGTGCACAGATAGTGTAGACGTAAAATGGAAGAATACGGGTTATTTTCAAAAGCAGTTGGGTGGGGCACAGACCTTTCCAAACGTTTGTTTACAAAATATCAAATGTGCTAATAAGTATACGTCAGAAGTGCCTAAAGGATATGGATTATTGTCACGAAACTTTGTGTAGGGACAATACACAAAAATTAGCAAACATGTGCTTTTTCTTTGGCGGAGAAAAGTAAATTTTATACTAGAGGTGCAGAATCGGAGCGAACGAAATTGTGTGTAGATATTGTATATATAAAATAAGACAATTCGTGTTTTCCAATTGTCCCCATCCGATTTGCTTCAAATTTCGGACATCAACAGTAAACAGAAAATAAATTGACACATGCTTTTGTTTATCAGAAAAAAAACATTGTAAGAGTTAAGGGCGCCCCCGAAATACTGTAAGATGTGCTTTAGGTAGCAAACAGCTAGTGTTAAAATAGTGAAATTTTACCAATAGAATGATGCCCTAAAAGGTAGAATCAATACACTGAATTTCGAGTGTGTGGTGCTTCTACCCTCAAACGTTCAAGTTCAAAGACTGAACGTTGCGCCCTCTAACGTGGTACAAACAGACAGACAAACGAGCAAATGAAAATCGAGTCGTTCCAGGAAGTCTCACTGACGTTCGACTAATGACACGAACATATATGTTAATCTAAGATTAATGTTTTCTGAAATAACACTAACTAACAAGTATTTCCTACATTTAAACATGTATACTTTGGCAGACATTCACTATTTTAACACTAGCTGTTTTCTACCTATAGCGTATTTTATAATAATATTTCGGGGAGTTACTCCCATACAATGTTTATCCGCAAAAACAAACACGTGTCAATTTTTGGGGGGTTCACTGTTGATGTGCCAAATTTTATGTAAATCAGGTAAGGACCCTTGCGAAACACGTATTACCTTATTTTACACATCCACACACAATTGCATTCGCTTAGGTCCACTCCATCCTGGATTTATACGGTAATATTTACTTTTCTCGGAGGAAGCCTCCGCCCCACTGTTTCCCTGCTCAAACTAAAAAGCACTTGTTCGTTTATTTTTGGTGTATTGTCCCTAAACACCCTTTCGTTGCAATTCTCCATCTCATTTAGGCACTTCTGACTTATATTTATTAGCACTTTTAATATTTCGTAATTAACGGTTTCGAAAAGTCAATTACCCATCTAACTGTTTTTCCAGAAAAAATATGAAACACGTATTCTCTCATTTATGTCGACAATATCTGTTTTCAATTTCCTTAATTTTCTTGCCTTTCGTGCGTCAAGTTTAAACATTTTGGATTGTGGTTTTTCCCTGCTAAAACAGTTTTTCCACAGAAAATGAAAAACACCTATTCATTTAATTTTTAAGTGTTGTCCATATGCAAAGTATTGTTGCACTTCCTCATACCCTGTAGGCACTTTTGAGTCTTATCCGTGGGGTCTTTTGATGGGGTCTTACCAGTATTATTGATATTTCGTCATCAAAGTTTTCGATGGGCCTGTGCCCAACCAACCGTTTTACCAGGAAAGAACAAAACACATATTCCATCATTTTAGATCTACAATACCTTTTGCACAATTTCGTTCAAATCGGTCCGCTTCTTGCATTTAGAGTGTCAAATTTCACAATTTTGGGAGGGAACTTTTGCCCCTATAAAACCGTTTCTCCGCAAAAAGTAAAAGAAGAAAAAACATATATTCACTAATTTTTTGCGTATTGTTCCTACGCAAAGTTTAGTTGCAATTCTTCCTACCTTTAGGCACTTCTGACGTATATTTTTCAGCATTGTTGGTATTTGGTGATCATAGGTTTGAATGGGTCTGTGCCCCAGCCAGACGTTTTCTCGAGGAAAATACGAAATACGTACTCGGTCATTTTACGTCTACAAAATCTGTGCACAATTACATTCACATCGGTCCACTTCTTCTGACCTTTCTTCCGTCAACTTTTAAGATCTTGCTCCATAAAACCGTTTTTCCGCAGCAAATAAAAAACACGTATTCATTTACTTTTTGGGTATTGACCCTGCACAAAATTGTTCATTCCCTTTTAGCACTTTCTACATACTTTTCTTAGCACTTTTCATATTTCATAACAAAATTCCTAAGGGTCTATGCCCCACCCAAAACTTCTTTTAAGACAATATGAAACACGTATTCAGGTACATTATCTGTGCTCAATTTCGTTCACTTGAGCCCACTTTTTCTTGCTATAGAGAGTCAACTTTCAAAGTTTTGGGTTTGAGCTTTTTTTCTCTAAAACTGTTTTTCAACAGAAACGAAAAAGCAGGAATACTTTTAATTTTCTCGTATTGCCCTTACACAAAGTTTTGTTGCAATTCTTCATGTATTTTAGGCACTTCTGACATACTGTTATTAGCACTTTTGATATTTCGTGATCAAAGGTTTTGAGGGGTCCCTGCCCCACCCAATGGTTTCTTTCAGGGAAATAGGAAACATGTTATCCCTCGTTTTGGGACTACAATCTCTGTCCAAAATTTCGTTCACTTAGGTCCATTTCTTCTTGGCTTTCGGGCGTCAATTTTCAAAATTTTTGATAGGAGCTTTTTACCCTAAAACCTTTTTTCCGCCAAAAAATAAAAAACACTTACTTGTTTATTTCATGTGTACTTTCTACCTGTCAAGTTTTATCAAGATCGGACTGTTACACTTGGGAAGTGTTACATGTTAGTACTTCCATTATTATTATTATTATTATTATTATTATTATTATTATTATTATTATTATTATTATTATTATTATTATTATTATTATTATTATTATTAAATATTCTGCCCTTTGGCAGCTTGGGACTAATCAGGTTTCTTGTTCTTCTTCTTCTTCCTAATTTTCAGTTTGTGCCTGGTAATGTTTCTTCTATGATTCTCGATTTACCGCTTCCTCTTTTAACTCCCAATATTATCTTCTATTTTTCAAACCATCGATTATTTCAGTCCTTTTTCTTTCTATTCCTCGCTTTATTTCCACCTGTCCTTCTAAGGTGGTATGAAGAAAATAATTTCTTCGCAATGTGTGTCCAATCTAATTGACCTTTCTACTAAGGATAGTGGCTAGAAACGTCCTCTTATCACCTATCCCTTTTAAAACGTCTTCGTTTGTTAATCTTTCTGTCCATTATGTTTTTTCCGTCTTCCTCCAACACCACATTTCAAGGCTCTCTAACTATTTCTTCTCCAACTTCTGTATGTCCAAGTCTCTGAACCATACAGTCCAATGCTCCATACATAGCACTTGATCAATATCTTCCTTAGTCCAATCTTAAGTCTGAATGTTGATAGTGACTTTTTCTTGTTCAATGCTCCTTTGGCTACGGCAATTCTTGACCTGATATCTTTGGTGCGGTACGCGTCTGTGGTAAAATAAATCCCGTGAAATGGTCCACCTCTTCAAGTACTCTTTGTTCTACTCTGACCTCTAAGCGCGTCTTTCTACGACATATTCTCATGCCTTTCGATTTTTCGATGTTTGTTTCCATTTCATATAGTTTCCCAGTGTCAACTATTTTTCAATCATCTCCTGTAGTCCTTCTTCGGTTATAGCTATAATAACCGTATCATCTGCATACCTGACCGTGTTAACCATCTGCCCTTCTATCTTGAGACCTCTTATTACCATTAATGCTTCATTCATTAACCATTCACTGTAAATGTTTAACAATTTCGGTGACATACTATATCTTTTTCTGCCTCCTCTTAAAATTTCCTCACTATTAGTTTCTCCTTCTTTCAAGCGCATTTTGACTTTCAAGCGCGTTGTCCTAAGTACAGGTTGGGAAGGACCCGTCGGTCTCTCCAGTTGACCCCAATTTCTATAAGTATTTGCAAACCTTTCGTCCAGTTGGCCCAAAGCTTTTTGCCAGTCTATGAAGAACGAACACAACTCTTTCTTTACGACCAGAACTCGTCCTCAGATATTCTTATCAACCCAATGACAATTCCAGTGGGTTTTCCTTTCCTGAATCCGAATCGATCATCCTCCAACATCTCTTCTATCTTATTTTCCAGCTTACTGAACAGATAATCTCTTCTATCTGTTCAGTATGTGTGCAATTATCTTTTCAGTATGGGAAATAAGAGTAACGGTTGTCTAATTGCTACATTTCTTTCCATCCTTTTTATTGGGTATTGCAATTATTCTAACTTCAAGAAAATCCTTTGGCCACTCAGATAGAGCTTGTTAATAAGTGAAGTCTGCACTTTAATTGCATTGTCTCCCGATCTCTTAAGCAAATCTGCTGGTAAGTCATCGTCTGGAGTGGCCTTCCTACTTTCCATGTCCTACATGCCTCAGCTACTTCACTTTCCAGTATACGTGTCCTTTTCCTTCATCATCCACTTATACTTCTGCTTCGATCACAATATCTTTGGAGCTGTTATTCTAGTCACAGAGATTTTTTATGTATTTCCCTCAAATTCTAAGATTTTTTTGTGTTCAGTGACTACACGACCTTCTTGATCTTCGATTCCAAATATGTGTATGCATTTGTTAGCTTTCCCTTCCAATTCTTGTGCTTTTTGATACATCAGAGCGTCTCTGCCATGTCGTTGAACTTCCCTTATTTCTTCACATGTATGTTCCATGTACTTTTCTTTGGCTTTGTTCTTCTCTCTTCTCAATTCGTTATTCAGCATTCGGTATTCTTTGATGTCCGTGCACCTTTCTCTTTCCATCTTGTCAATGTTATTGTGGAGTAGTCAAGTAGATTACTTTTCCCAGCTATTTTCTAAATTGTCTACCATATCGCCAATCATACAGAATTTTTCTACGATATATTCTTTCACATTTCTGTCCACTTCCATTATGAATCTATTTAATGCTTCTAAAAACCCTTTTGCCACAATATGGCAGTGTTGGTTCTCATTCCTAAGGAAAATTCAGCACATGTTGTTCAGGACTATTTGTCCATCTCTTTATTCTGGTTGAAATCAAGTTGTTTACTAAAGTTCTTACAGTGCAAGTACATCCCATTATCATCTAATATATAAATTTATCTCAATTTTTAATCTTCATGCGGCATGTAACATATCGTAAACACTACGATTAGTACGTGATATTTTTAACTTTTTCTCGGCACGTTCTTGTTTTAAGCATGATTTGGAAAGACAGATTACATTGCAATTTACTTTGGCGGAGTTTAGAAGCATGGTGGTTACCTTTAGCATTTTGCTCTGTAATCACTAATTTATATGCCATGTCAAGTTTCAAATTACAGGTAACGTACACCTGTCAACTCTCTATTCTACTGAAGTTGATTGCAGTTTGTCCATCACTTTTTTCGCCTTAGCATTGGGTCACTTACTACTTAACTTGCGCTTTCTGTATCCAGCTGGCCCGCATCATTTCCTAACTGAACCTGCACTGTATAGGGAGTGAGTTTGCTGCGCTTCAGCGTTAAGGTTTTTGCTCCTTTTAATAAAGTTATAATAATGATCGAAAACTCAGCTTTTGCCGTTTACCAGTTACAAACCCTTTTGCTACGCCAGTTCCCTAAGTCGCCTTTTTATCGATTTACGGTATTTCTACTCCTCTTTGGGATTAGATTCTGTTCCGGGTGGTAACACAGATTCGACGCTTACTGTTTTTCTAGTTTTTTTTTTCCGCCGACCTGAATTACTTCATCGTATTCAGTTTATGAATGGGGCCACGGTTACTCAGTGATAGAGCGTTCACCTCTGGTGCATGGGGTCCCTGGTTCGACACCAGCCACCGCCAAGTGAAGTTTGTGGTGGACTAAAACTAAGAGCGTGGGATTTCTTGGGGTTTTCTCAATTCCTTCCACTTTTTTCATTCCACCATTTCATTCATTTCTCATTATCACCGTCTCCTTTAACCTAACCGGCATAACCGTGGATCGTAAAACTTAAATATTTCATTTTCAGTTTATGAATGCTTATGTAATAATGAAGTTGTAGTATCGTTTGCGTATTTTCCCTTTACCACAATTGTACGCTAAAAGCTGTCTGCAACTGGGGCCTATAGGGCTCCGGAAGGAGCCTGAGTTGGTGGGCCCTATTGTTCATAGTGTTGAAATATATTCTTACTAGCCCACAAACAGTATATATGTATATGTATACGGGGGGCCCCGGCAAGGATACCCTCTCTCCTTTTTTTAGCTATTCAAAGTCTGGCTAAAATATTGGATCCTTGTTTCTAATATGGAATAATTGGTATGTTTTTTTTTTTTTTGTATTTCTGGCACTCCTCTTTAATTTTCTCGTTCGCGAAGCGGGTTTTCACTTGTAGATATAGTTTGAAATGTCACACCTTATTTATGTTCGATTTTTATCCAGTGGTTGCAAGTGTCACCTCTTACACGCAGCAATGTATACGCTGTTTCTGGTGGAATTATGGGCGCCTTCTCAACCCGCCTTACGTCCAATTTTCTGACTGTTGCCTAGTCGGGTGGAGCGATTTTTTTTTGTCTGTACACTTTTCCTGTATACTCTGTGACAAGTTTGACACATCTTCAACTTCATCAGTATGGTATGGGACATTTGAGACATCATACTCCTAAGTAGATGTGTCATGCATAAGTGATAAGTAGAAGTTGGGGAGTCTTCATATTGACAATGGATGCTTCGCTGAGTGAATAAATAATAGACTTTTCTTTTGAAAATTCAATGACTTCAATTAATTTGTGCTTAAATAGAAAATTTTTTGTATGATTTATCTTGTTCTCAACTAATTTCTGTGTATAAATAAAGGGTGAAAATATCATTAAATTTTAGTTATTGCTTTGATTCAGAATTCTGAAATGGGAAAATATAGTGTTTACGTGATGCATGTCCTTGTAGCTATCCGCTGTTAAATAGGTACTAAATGTCGCAGGGTGAAAAATGATATTTTGCTATATTTCTTTCCTCCCTAGCCTTCGAGAACTCGCAACGTGGTCTTTTCGACCGCACATATAAATAGTCTTTGATTCTGTTTAGTGACTTTGAGCAAACTTCCCCTCACCCCCCTCTAATCCTTCCCCAGACTCAGGGACGTAGCTAAGGGGGGGGGCACGAGGGGGCACCGGCCTCCCCAAATCTTGGCTTGGCCCCCAAATACTTATTTAAAATTGTGTTACTTTTTTTATCCGAGGGGGGCGCGGTGGCTCAGTGGTAGAGCGTTCACCTCTGGTGCTTGGGGTCCCGGGTTCGATCCCAGCCCCCGTCAGATGAACTTTGTGGTGGACAAACACCGTGCTCGTGGGTTTTCTCGGGGTTCTCCCGTTTCCTCCCACTTTCTTCATTCCACCATTTCACTCATCTCTCATCATCACCGTCTCCTTTAGCCTAACCGGCATAACCGTGGAACGTAAAACTCAAAGATTTCATTTTTTTTTATCCGACAATAAATAAAAAAATTATCCATAGTAAACAGAAATGATTCATACTTCTAAGAAAAGGTTATTTTTTAAAAATCCATTTATAGGCTATTTCTTAAACCTGAATGGTAATAAGAGTTTAAGATCAGTAACTTTGGGGCTTGGGCGTCATTTTCGTTAACATTGGGGAATTATTCTAGCCTTTAGAATGATTCCAGCCTTGAGGTGCTAAGGGCTAAAAATCTGTACGAATGCACTTTTTATAACCAACTAAGACAAAACTGAAAGATCGATTCGACTCAAAAGCTACGAGGATCCCTCTTCCCACTGCTGAGTTTTGCAACATAGTATTTTATATTTTAATTGTTTTACTAGAAGGTATTGATTGTAGATTTACTATCGTATATTTATTATATTTAACAACGATTCTGGCTAAACAGATGAGAAACTATTTAGACCCCTATACAGTATGTACTGGTGCTAGCAACAGGCTGAGCGGAAAAGAGTCTCTTTCTTACTCAATGTGGAGTGCGCAGTGTTAAGTTTGCTATGTATGTGTTCTAGAATAAGTTAAATATGGAGCGGTTTATATAATCTGGATATTTTATTTCACATGGAAAAACTGACAAGGGAAAATTCCGAAAATGATAGTTGCTGTGAAAGATTTGGCCTATGCCAATTGAAAGAGCTGTAACAGAGATGAGCATTCCGCAAAAACTAGCTGCCTATAGCAATAGGTTCAAGAAATATAAGGGGTGGAACTTCGGGAAACAGCAAGGTGGCCAGGGGGAAAAGTGCAAATTCCGCAAAAAAAAAAGGAGGCACGGCAAAATACAATGCTGACAAGTGATGTATAGAAAGAGACTTGCCACAATAGGGAACAAATGATGGCCACCAGTAGGGTTAACAGTGTTGCCAACTGCAATGAAAGTACATGTTTTGCAAAGAGCACTATATGAAGTGAGTGCAATATTCAGTGTCATGTAGAACATAAGATATGACGTGTATAATCAGTGGTACAATCTAACAAAAGAGAATAGAAAAAACAGAAATACGAAAAGTACGGAAAAGACGAAGTTGGCCATAATGCGCCACATTTGATGAGCTGTGCATATTAGAATGAACAAAACAAGAAAGCACCAACTATGCAGGAAACCGACGTTCCTAGAGTTGAAAAGAAAAACGAGTTCCAAAGTTGGCAGCACTGACAATGAAAATCCAGACAATTCTAATATAGTTAGGACACTCGATTCATTAAAAAAAATCCGTCAAGAGGCATTAGCCTTCGCATCATTTGTACATGCTCGTCCACATTGTACGTGCAATTGTTCGATGAGAAAATGGTCCAAACAAAAGATACATTTGCAGTGAGCACAGTGGAATACTTCCAATCCGTCACACATGGTACAATGATCGCCTGTGAATGTCTCGAAACAGTACTCTAGAGGTGTCGGAACCTTTGGTGGTCTTTTTATCACATATCCACACCTGTAGAAAGCAAGCATAATCAAAGGCTTGATCTGCTGTGTGTTGCTGTCTGCAATACTATCATCGCCTATATTATATATCCAGAGTGTCCCACCTAACTCTGCGACTGAAATAGTTTCAAAGCGAAAAAAATGTGACACATCCAGTTGTGCAGGAATGTACCAATGTCAGGGGGCGAGAAACTTCTGTGAGACGCAAGTGCCCCCAAGTCCCCCATCATAGGGTCCCAGGGGCAAACTTCAAAATTTCAAATAGCACCATCGGTCGAGTTATATTTCTTTCGATAAATCATGGAATATGCAACAACGCATATCAGAAATATTTACTATATGGGATTTCAAAATGGCCGCCAAAAATATCTGCTCGGTGACAAGAAGAACGTGCATTTTTGGCGGCCATTTTGAAACCCGTGCTTCATATGGCAAATATTTCTTATAGGCGGTGTTGTATCTATCGAGAGAAATATCATCCGCCCCCTGTTCCCATTTGAAATGTTGCGGTTAACCCCTCGAGCCTTATGATGGGGACCCTGGGGACTTGCTTCTTACAAAGTTTTCTTCGCCCTCGACATGAGTACATTCCTGTGCAATTGGATTTGCAACATCTCTTTTCGCTTCGCAGCAATTTGAGATCACAATGTTCGATGCCATGTTAAGACACAACATATATTTGTGGCGACCATTTTGAAAAACATGCTTCATATAGCAAATGTTTCCTATATGTGTTGTTACACATTCCATGATCTATCGAGAGAGGTACCACTCGGTCCCTGCTGCCATTTGAAAGTTTGAAGTTGGCTCCTGGGGCCCTATGATGGGGATCCTGGGGGCACTTGCTTCTCACAGACTTTTATAACCCCCTGACATTGGTACATTCATGCACAACTGGATCCGTCACATTTTTGTTCGTTTTTCAAACCTTTCAGGTCACAAAGTTTGGTGGGACACCCTCCCACATATGACCCAACCATGACATAATGTTTACTTCTATTATAGGTTGTTGGCTCAACCCAACCATTTCATGTTCCCCGACTTGGCATTGCCCCAATCACTCTAGCATTGATTCATTCCGAGTGATGCCTGTTGCCGGAATTTTCCTTTTGTGAACCGAGTGGCCTAACTATATTAGACTTGTCTGGATGTTCATGGCCAGTGCTGCCAACTTTGGAACTCGTGTTTCTTTTCGACTCTAGGTACGCCGGTTTCCTGCATAGTCGGTGCTTCTTGTTTTGTTCATTCTAATATGCACAACTCGTGATCAAATGTAGCGCATTATGGCCAACTTCGTCTTTTCCGTATTTTTCGTACTTCTGTTTTTTTATTTTCTTTTGTTAGATTGTACCACTGATTATACACGTCATATCTTATGTTCTACATGACACTGAATATTGCACTCACTTCATATAGTGCTCTTTGCAAAACATGTACTTTCATTGCAGTTGGCAACACTGTTAACCCTACTGGTGGCCTCCATTTGTTCCCTGTTGTGGCAAGTCTCTTTCTATACATCACTTGTCAGCATTGTATTTTGCCGTGCCTCCCTTTTTTGCGAAATTTACACTTTTCCCCCTTGTCCAACCTTGCTGTTTCCCGAAGTTCCACCCCTTATATTTCTTGAACCTATTGCTATGGGCAGCTAATTTTTTGGGAATGCTCATCTCTGTTACAGCTCTTTCAATTGGCATAGGCCACATCTTTCACTGCAACTATCATTTTCGGAAGGTTCCCTTGTGAGAAACACTTGAGGAGTACCTGCAGCGAAACTGATAACGTGCATGTTGTTGCTGAGAAAAATATTCATTCGGACACTGTTGATAAGGAAGAAGCTAAGAAAGTTGCCAGCACCTCAAAGAAACTGGAGATATTTTTGATCTACAAAATCACGCATCTAGAGAAGTAATAACTGCCTGTTGCGAATGCTTAAAACGTATAGTGGCGATTGTGATCCATTTAGTTCGACAGGGATTACGAGGCAAAGATGAAGATGACAATAGTTTAAATAAAGAGAATTTCTAGCAAATATTCGAGTTGTTACGACGTTTTGACCCTTTTTTAAAGAATATGCAGCGCCATGGAATAACACTTTTTGTTCCCAGAAATTCACAATGAAGATATCTTATGCTGCGGTGAGGAAATCATCAGTCATTGTAAATGAACTGAATGCCGCTGGAAAGTTCAGTGTTATAGCTGATGAAACACGAGATATTAGTGTTTCTGAACAACTTAGTGTTTGCGTGAGATATGTGAAAAATTCTAAAACAATAGAGCACTTTTTGAAATTTGAGATAAATGCTGAATTCATATCGAAAACAATTATCGAAACTTTGGCTTCTGTATGTGTTAATAAGGACTCAAAATGCATTGGGCAAGCTTACTATGAGGCGAGCGTTATGAGAGGCCACATAGATGGTGTGGAAAAGTTATTTCGGAAGTCTCACCCCTCGTACTGTATATCCATTGCTATGTGCACCAGTTAAATTTAATAATATTTAATAATTGTAAATGTTTGTTCGTTTGAACAAGCAAATACCTTTTTGATTTATCGCACACTTTACATAATTATTTCTCTCGGTAAAAGCTTATAGACGATAAAGCAAGCTCAGACAGCGTTAGGTTTGGAGCAAACCAGTACACCTGGCCATTCAGACATTCGTTGGTCTTCACATACCGGTATTTGTTCACTGAACGCTGTGAAAAATAATTATGGAGCTATAATCTCTGCATGAGAAGGTAAGGATGCTAAGAAAACTACTGAAACTGATTGTATTGCGAACAAACTGAAATCATTCTCAACTGTTTCATGCTTCATTGTTTTTAGCAAGATTCTGGGAATTATTAGTGGCCTGAATAATTTTCTACAAGGAAATGATATTATCCTAACAGACGCTCAGCTACCAATTTCTTCGATTGTTGAAGCCATAAAAGAACTTAGAACAAAAGAAAACTCATTAGGTCTCTACACTGAAGCATTGGAGTTCGACACATAAAATGATGTGGAATGTTTTAATCAACCAAAGAGCAGAGAAAAGCGAGATAAAAGTATTATGAAAGGTTTTCTGGTTTCCGTTAGTATTCCGAAGAGATACACTATTGGGTAGTATTTCATTATCCAAAAGTACATGTTTCAGAATCCTAAGGTACTCACGAAACAACCTGTATAGAGGGAGTTTGACAACTTACATATAATTTGAAGTACTCACCAACTACCTCTATAAAAATTGATGTGGAAGTACCGGAGGATTGTGAAACTTGGACATTTGGATAGGGCACGTATTAGTTTCTAAGTGATGTTTTGACCCAACTACGGTAGGTCCCATAGTTTCGGAGCTATGGACCTTTAAAGTTTGTTTTTTTTTTAATGTTTTCGGGTGCCTATAACTACGAAAGGAAGCATTTGCGCACCTAGGTTGGTCTATAATTTTTGTCCTATCTTGGGGTCAGGAATTACCTCCCAAACGTTGTCGGTGTTGCTTTGAAACACACACACACACTATATAATTTATATATATATATATATATATATATATATATATATATATATATATATATATATATATAAAATTTCATTTGCAAATATGGCCTCCCCAAACTCAGAACTCTGGCTACGTCCCTGCCCAGACTGTATAGCTCCAACACACAACCGCTATTGGCACCTTAGTTGGTGCCCAGTACTTTGTGTGCTCTGTCAAGTGGACCTTTAGGCTTATTGCGGTCATTTCTTCCGCGCGAAAGTGCTCACGTATTTGATTTTTTTATCTTAATATTTTTCTTTCAATTTTGTTTTTTCATATTTTTTGGAGATATACTATAAATATAGCACATGCGATTAACTTAGTATTTTAGTGAGTGTTGTAGTTATGATTTGAAGGAAATATGGATTCGAAAGAACAAGAAAGGATTGAAAAATTGCTTCTGAGTGTAGAGAAAGAGGAATATTATAACCGTCCACGTGATGCTTTAGAAACTAACATTACTGAACTAAAAGTAGTAATTGGACTCTTATTTTTGGCAGGGACACTAATAGGAAGATATTTGAATCTAAAAGACCTTTGGAGCAAAGATGGAACAGGAGTTGAGGCTTTTCGTTTGACCATGTCTAGAACAGGTTCGAATTTCTTTTGCGAGCACTCAGATTTGATAACGTAAATACAAAATCTATTAGAATAAAGTTTGATAAATTCACAAATTTTAGGTACATTTTTGAAGAGTTTGTGTCGAGACGTATCCGGCATTATTCTGTGAGTGAATACGTAACAATGTATGAGATGCTTGAACGCTTTCGAGGGAGATGCTCTTTCAGACAATATATTGCTAAAAGCCAGAAAAATACGGGATTAAAGTATTCTCTATGGCAGATGCTAGAACATTTTACACGTACAACATGGAGATGTACGCAGGGAAACAGCCTCAAGGACCGTATCAACTAGATAACACTGGAAAAAGTATTGTTGAACGTTTGGTTCAGCCTATTTCAGGATCTTGATGAAACGTGACAACTGATAACTGGTACACTTCCATGATAACTGTTACACTTCCATCAGAATCTCTCCTGAAAAATCGGTGTAAAGTAACTCACGTAGGTACGATGAAAAATATAAACGTGAAATTACTGTTTTTGTACAAAGACCAGACCGCAGTGTACTAGTTTGTTTGCTTTCCGCGACGAACATACAATTCTTTCCTAGTACCTAAAAAACTTGAAACGTTGTGTTATTGTCATCAATGCACGATGATGATAGTATTGACCCAGAATCAGGTGAGGCCAATAAACCAGAGATGCCTTCGTTTTACAATCTGACAAAAAGAGGGGTCGATGTTGTGGACAAAATCAAGGCTGAATATTCTGTTTCTAGGATTAGCAATCGCTGGCCTTTGACCCTATTTTATATGCTGTTGAACATATCAGGAATAAATGCCTATATTATATTCAGAGACAGGCCAAACTCAACAGGCGACACTTTCCAACATGCTGTGCAGGGATTTTATGATTCATCGTTTGTCAATTGAATACGTTCCACGTGATATCAAACTGCGCCTGTGGTCCATTTTAGGGATTCAAGAAAGTAGGGAACGTCAGATGCCTGAAGCTGTAGGTGATACTGGCCGCTGATTTTTTTTTTTTTTTTTTTTTGTGACAGAACGAAAAATCGTAAAACAATAACAAAATGTTCTTAATGTTCACGTTATATCTGGAAAGAACATACAACATCAACATGTGTTCAGTGTATTTCTAAAAATGCCAAAATGAGCTTAGATGACGACAGTGAGGGTGGTGACTAAAGATATTCCTAGAATTGAAGATATGAACTTGTTACGACAGTGAGTAAACAAGATGTTATAAAAGGAACATATTAGTATTATGTAGATATTCTTACTTTGTTTTATTCTTATTATTTTATATATATAAGAGTACATGTTTTGGAAACTCATTTACAATGGTCTTACTTTCTTATTGATTTTCTTTAACCAATTTCCATTTAAAAGATGGTGTCTACTGTAACACATTTTGTGAGAAAAATGTTTTATTTAAGTATTAAGAGGTATACAATTCATCTAAAATCATGTAATTCATTCCTTAATATCAAATTTTACAGAGCGGCTGTTTAGACCGCGTGTGAGTTATCGCGTGACGGTCTGGGCGCGAGTGCTGAAGGGCTAGATGAGTTTTGTTTTTCTAACATCACAACAGTATGGGATAAATAGTAAGATCTTAGTCTACTCTCTCTCCCTTTTTCTAGTTTCTGTTGTCATTCACTGAAAACAATTCAAATATGGTTTCGAAAGTTTTTAACAATAGCGATAATTTTAATCCCACCACCTATTGGGAATTAATTAATATTTAGTTGTTGATTTTTGTATGTTTAGTGTATAAGTTTTGTAGTGTATATTTGTTACTGTTTTGTTAAGATGCACACTAGTAATTATAGTTAACTTACATTTATTTTGTTTGTATATGACTAGCTCGTTGATATAGTCACATATTCAGTATTGATACTTTAGTGCCGGGTTATTCTCTTGTTATTAACAGCTTCGAACTCGAATTTCCGTATATATATTTTTGTCTGGTTCTTACTGTGAGTTCCCATGCGTGTTTTTTCAGCTGTGCGATGTTTCTTTGTCTCGTGGGAATGACGATAGACTGCACCATGTGTAGTTACGTGATTTTGTTGCGATACGAACTACTGTGATTCAGTGAGGGAATCCAGGCTTTCGAAAGTTTTTATATCGGGTTATGGTGTGTATATTGGACAATTCTTTTCGTGGGGCAGAGTGAAATGTGAGAGTGCTTAATGTGTACATTGAAATTTTACATTTTATTCCGAAAATCTTAACTTTCAATAGTAAACTATTGCATTAATGAAATCGCTTCGTTGTGCTTGGTTAGTTTATGATCCGTTCGTAGTTTGAGATGTGGCGCTGATAACGTCGTACCAAAATCTTATTGTTAATAAACAGTGCCAGTTTATGCACAGTAAATATACATGACATTTAATATAATTTAGTGAACGGGACAGTAGAAATTTTATTTAATAGTGAGCATATAGGTTAACTTTCGTCGTTAATATGATACTAATATTTCGTTTATTGATAGATAAACCTGATATTTAAGTAGATAATTCAGTGCTCGTATTGCACGCGATGTAAAGAGCAGGCCCGTATCCACGGGGGGCCGGGCCTCCCTTAAATTTTGGCTTGCCCTCATAAAATTTCACGGTAGGCTTGCAAATGAATATGGTGATGAAGTATAATGATTGGGTCGCCCCCCTAACTTCTACTGCCCCCCCCCTAAATTTTTGGGCTGGCTACGGGCCTGGTAAAGAGCTACCAGAAAGAAAAATTTAGTGTTAAGGAGCTTCGTAAGCCAAGATAGGCCTATTGTTTACATAGGTGTTTGTGACGGTGAGGGTGTTACTGAAGTAAATAAATTGGAAATGGTAAATTTAGTGAAGGTAGTAGAAATGATAAATAATATTATTTAAGATTAGGATTAGTTTAGGTGGACGAAACGTGAGTGTTCGTGGAGTATTCCTCTTTCATAACGCATCATATATATACAATACCCGGGTGGTATTGTATACATATGACAACCTATAATATAATACGAATAGTTAGTGGCGTATTAATATTATTATAGTATTATGGAGTAGTGGGATTATGTTGTTTATGGGGCTTTTTCGTGAATTGGTTGGTGTTTCGTAGCTCTGACGAGTATTTGAGAATATAGATATATTGCTTCGTGATTACGAATATTATGAATATAATAGGAACCCAGCATATGAATATATATAAACCCAATGATGAGTATACATATAAGAGGCCACTAGATCGAAATGAGCGAGTGTATGTGTGAATGTGATCGGAGTCTCCCGGACCTTTCCTCGAAGACTATAATTTCGGGAAACTAAATTCGCATAATTGGTTTAAGTGGAAATTAGTTGTAATTTAGTATGTAGGTGAAGACAAAAGAGTTTGATGACAATAAATATGAATATTTCGAAAAACTCTATAAACACGTCCTATATTAATTAGCAATGTTGTTATGCCCTATATTTACAATATTTCTAATAACGTAAAAAGATTTAGCAAGGAATAAGTAATACAGGTTAACATATCTTATGGATTTTTTTGATTCATTATTTTTCAGTTTTTTTTTAAATATTACTGTTTTCTATAATCGAGTAACTACTTTTTTTTTACTTTGTGTGAGGGGGAAGTTTTCATCTCATTATATACATCATGACGTTTGATGTGGTTCCTTTGGAGCGGGGCAGCGTCGTGATGTGGGGGGATGTATGTATGTGTGTGAACTCACTGTGAGAAAGTTTAGCGTTATTTCCAAACCGATGAACTTGTACTGTAAATATCTGATTGAATTTTAAACTCTTTCTTCGGACATGTTATTTATCTCTTAGAGAAGCTCGCTGACATACTGGTTGCTTCGATAATATCGTTAATCTATTATCAAACCTCGGGATGAACAATTGACAATGACGATGATTTATATAGATAGATAAATAGATAGATAGATAGATAGATAGATAGATAGATAGATAGATAGATAGATAGATAGAAAGATAGATAGATAGATAGAGAGAGATAGATAGCCCACCTTTTGATTATAGTATTTTTAATCAGTTTTCTTGAACTAGAAGTTTTGTAGTTTTTTCTTTCTTTTTATTTTCTCTTCTTTTCAACCGAATTTAGTGGTAGCGGACTTTGTTATTTAGAAATTTCGAAATTCGAAGATAAACAAGCTTTGGGATGTAAATCCTAGTCCTGAATGTCGTTTAGCGGAGACGGAGTAACTATGGCGCAGGTGTTAACGGGAAATATCTAACCATGGTCCTCCTTCTTATCTCTGCTTGGTCACAGACTTCTAGTGAGTTTAAGGATAATATCATCGGTCTGTATTCTGATAAATTTACGTTCTTGGTCTATGTATAATCGTTTCGGCTTAAGTCAACAAATGGTTGCACGCTTTTTGTTATCTTCGACTACCCTAATTTGATCGGTCTCTTTCTTTACATTTGTTTTCTTTCTTGTATCTCTAATCGACGATGACTTCTAGATATCGATTATACAAAATTTAAAAAGCTAGTGTTATTATGAATGAGGAAAGATTAAATTTTAAGTTATATGATTTTTTTATCGGCTTGGAGGCATTCGATGTTTCTGGTTTTGAATTCTTTTCTTTCTTTCCTCTAACAAAACTTTTGTGTCAATCTTTTTATAAAAGTTCATATACTTCCTATTATAGGTTAATTGTTTTGTATTTATAATGGAGGCATCTTTAACAGATAACATATTATATATATATATATATATATATATATATATATATATATATATATATATATATATATATATATATATATATATATATATATATATTCATTTAAATAGCTTATAACTGATGATCTGGGATTTTAGTTCCGAAATAAGTTCGTGATCTTAAGAGTCGTTTTCCGTATTACTGAGAAATAATTCTGCACTAGATATACTTATATTCCGATATTCACAATGGTCGATAGACTATATCTCTACCAGTCATTGCAGAATAGTATCACTAAACCAGCTAGGCTAGCTAATCACAAATAAACAGGAATATTAAGCACATGCGTACGCAACTAACAGTATATTTTATTTTTAAAAAAAACCGATGGGTTAA
The DNA here is from genome assembly GCF_964235325.1 of Thermobia domestica. Taxonomy (NCBI): domain Eukaryota; kingdom Metazoa; phylum Arthropoda; class Insecta; order Zygentoma; family Lepismatidae; genus Thermobia; species Thermobia domestica. Next base: position 40,444 of record NW_027656289.1, on the reverse strand, counting down.
AAAGAACTTGTTTATGGTTTAAAATTTTGGTTGGAGATTTCCTGAAGTTGTTTTTTTAATGTATTATTTTGATTTTTATTTCACGGAAATACTAATGTCCGTATATACAAACTTCCGTTATTACGAATTTAAATATTTACTATAATATTTTTTGTAAATAATTTAGTATATTCTTTTGCTAGAGCGGGAGTGTACGGCAATATCTGTAAGTGAATGTATTTATCCGAAATTCTGCTTCAGACCGTAATACCGATGTTTAAGACTCTTGGGAAAATCTTCTGTAAATTGTGTTTGCACATCAATTTCAATTTTCTGCGCAGTCTTCCTTACTCTGCGATGAGTATACTGACGACAAGTTCTGGAAATGCAGTTATGTTCTAAATTTTCAACAACTATTCAAAATAAATTGATGGAAAAGGTGAAATGTTAACGTTTATATTCAATGTTACCATGTAAATTCAATATTTCTGTATATGATTTCTCTGTACGAGCGAAAGTACCTGTGTAAACTATACAAATTTTTCGTAAACAGTGAAGAATCCGTAGCAATCATTCTACCCCCAAATACTTACAACAACCAAAGTGAAACTTTAACTTGCATTAATTCAGTGCGTTCACCCTTACAAAACTGTGTTTTCACAATCACTTATTTGGAGCTGCCATAGTGCGTAGTTTACATCCGATTTATACCTTTCTAGGAGTGCAAATAGTGACAGGTTAGCACAGATATTCAAATATGTCGGAATCAAAATAAAGTTTAGAAACCAATTACCAAATAATTTGGATAAACAGCAATAATGCACTGAGAAGATACCTAGGTTATGAATTACCATGATTTCTAAAATGTCCAAATTACAGTGATACAGTTAACTGAAAGGAATTAATAACTTACCAGAACTGTGATATACTAAAATTTATTTCTATATATATACCGTTTTCTTCACAAACAGATAATTTGCTTAAAGACATATATTGACAACATGGTGGAACAGTTTCTTTTATCTACATATATTCTTCCCAAATAATTCTGGAAGAATCTGGAAAAAACACAATATATTTAATGCTATGGAACATTTCCGTGAGAACTAAAATTCAGAATATTTGTTCTACGTTTTTAAACGGTGCAATTTTACGCAATGTTATTAAAAATTTATTGACACTTTTTCTAACACGTAAAGCAATAAGATTTTTTTAACCGATTGACTGCTTTGAAAATTACCTAATGTTACGAATCTTATGTAAAGTATTGCTGAAAAGATATTACTGTTTACTCCCGTAGTGGATGAAGACATTTATGTTTTTAAAAAATATTGATGTGTTTATTTCGCAGTTTATTATATTTTTTTTTAATTTGAATATGTCGAATTATTAAGTATATATAAAAATTCCAGCTGAAATATGTTTCTTTATTTCCTATGAAATATAGATAAATGGATCATAGTAAATTAGAGTAGTCTAGTAATATTTTATTTATTTTATTTGTGTGTATATTTTAGCTTGATGTGGTGGTGTGGATTTACTACGTTTCGTTCATACAGAGTATTTTGATAGTGACTGTTTCAAACTAACATCTTAGCAGACCTTCCTTTTATATATGAAAGTAGAATCAATACCCGTCTTAGGCATACACTGAAAACAATGTCAATCGAACTTATAAAGTAATATCTGATTATGCCGTGTCATCTCATTTAAACACAATATAGATATATTCATTGCTACACAGCACATAAGAAGATAGAGTACTCGCTGAAACAGCGGCTAGTCAAAAATGGTGAAATAATTTCACTACAGAATTCGATTGTGAATGTTTCAATGTTTCCTTTCTAGGTTATTCTTTAATGTGGATAAGTATGATATCTTCTCTTCTTTCTATTTCTATTTACTTTTCATCTTCTTCTTTTTCCTTTCCTTCTTTCTTTCCTAGTTTAACTGTCATACACATGTCATCTCACTTTAAAGACATTTCTTCTGGATTTTTTTCGTTGGTGAAATGGCCGCCTTATCTAACACACTGTTAATATATTTACTGTGGTTTCTACGAAGACCGTTCCTATAGAGATGACATGAGTTAGGGGGTTAGAAGTATATTGTGGAATGACGTCTATAGTATCTTTAAAATTTGATAAATATTCTTTATTGTATTAAATAGGTCTATTGTAGTAAAGATTTGCTAAATAACAGTTTCACCACAATCGTTATTAGAACAGTATTATGAAATTACATTATTAAAATACATATTGTTATCAGAATAATGGAAACAACTTGGATAAAGAGCAACGTAAAAAAATAAACATAGAGTTGAACCATTTTAAGCTCTCAGAGCACTTCTGCTACGAAGTGAAATGGAGTCATAGAGGTCGTGAACTGTAGCAAATAGAATGTTATATCATTCATGTTGCAGTACAACACTTTGTTCTACGAGGAAAGATGAACGTCAAAAACTCCAGTCAGTGATGAACCCAGCCCGGAACCCAAGGTCCTAGGCTCCCCAATTTTTTGAATACTAAAATAATTTTGCTACTATTTATATATTTTTGAAAGTGTATACTAAACTCATGATATGCGTATTATAGTCTTTGTTCTTGGGGGCCTTCCCCCTAGTTTTTTCTTTCTAGATTCGCCACTGGCTAACCTTCTATAAATACGGGGGCATTATTATCCTAAAATATGATTTCATTATCTGGAAATAACATGTTGGGAACAGGGGTTTTTCTAAAATTGCAACATAATCTTCGGCAATCATGCTACCAGTAAGCATTATGACAGAACCAATGAAAACCACTGTATTACAAAGTTGCCAGCATGATTCGCGTTTGGAAGGAGACACTCCTGGATATCTAGACTCCTTTTCTGGACGCTTTTTTATTTTGGTAAACGATACTATCAATTTAAAATTATTATTTAATTAAATACGTACGATAATATTCAACTGAAAGTATGTATAATTACACCATTTGGTTATTGTAGCGTCTGTTGTTTTGTCCGGATTTCCATCTATGTTTCACTCACTTCTAATGTTCACTGAACAGCTTTTTAACAACATACTACGAAAATTCTTTCTAATATAATATCTATATCTGCGGAATTTTGTATAAAAAGATTCACTACATATAAGTTGGATGTTTGTCTCCAAATATAACTCCTACATTGTAGTTATAGCTCTACACATCTATAAGTAACACGCGTAAATAATACTTCTTTTCGCGATTCAAAGGGTAACGTAGTCAAAAGCCATTAATCGATTGGGCGTATACATTAAGATAACACGAAACTTTTTTTCTATCATATTACAGATCTCCTTCAGCATTCTAACAAAAAGTTCTGAGTAGCAATATCCGATGTCTAATGTTTCGCTCTAGATAGTAAAAAACGATGTCTAATCTTTATTGATCAGTTATACCAATAAAAGAACATAAAAATCATTTTATTACACTTTATTGATATGGTAGAAGTTCTGTGTATAATCGTTAAAATACATTATGTGTTAAATTGGAAAAGTTGTTAATTGTTATTATTCCTAATGGAGACATTTTGTAGTCCATAGTTGTTATTTGGGTTAATAGCTATTCTATATTAAAACGCCTTTTAGTGAATAAAACACATATGGATCAAATGTTTGTTCTTTTGGAATTCATTGTTTTAAATGGTAACTATAGAGGTCATTCGCATGCGCCACTAAAATTCCTTGAACGTTTTATCATGAATATCTTACTACATAACTGACAATCCACACATTCATTAGCATGCATGAACGGAGTAAGGGAAGACAGTGGCTAGTCCATCCAATTTGAATAATTTAGTAATTGGAATCAAGTATGCTAACCATGCGATAATTTATCGGGATATACGATAATTACTTACTTAATACTATATATCAGTGGTTCTCAACCTAATTCCTATCACGACCCCCATTTTATGACATACTCTTGTAGCAACCCCCTTAAAGCCGGTTCTCTATTGCTTCCGAATGAGAATGCAAACTGCGAATTCATGTGCCTCTACTAGATCCGAAGTTTTGCGAATGCGAATCAAGTTGCAATGACTCTTTAAAAGTTTCAATATGAAATATTTTTGCTTGAAAATTCGTACTTTATAGTCTTGAGAGCACGAAGAAAACGAATGTGGATAAATTACATATTTTTATCAAGAAATGAGGAGCAAAATACAGGGAATGTCACTCCCGTTATTATTATGATTTCGTGATAACCGCTACTATTGTCACTTTAAAATAAATAAACTAAATAAAATTATAGGTCACAGAATCAACCTACTTTCTAAGATAATTTTCCCCATGAGTAAAGAAACCCATTTGTACAATTCCAAACATATTTGTTAATAATTACATGTATTCGTAAAATCATTTTTTGAGAAGCAAAAAGGAAATATAAATTGAATAGAAAGTTACTTTTCGTGTATTAATTAAATCTTTGTATTTTAAAGACGAAACGAAGAAAAATATACATACCTTCCATCGAAGTTCCTTGCTTACACCTGCTTACAATCCCAGCAGATTGGGGTCGTTTCGCATTCGCATTTCTTCTTCGGTTTTCGCAATTCACAGATCGGAACTAGTCGACGCATTCCAATTTATTTACACATGCTGTGAAATTCGCAATCGCATTCGGGTCCACTGGATGCGCGGCCTTATAATTTCTGGTTTGTGATAAACTTGTGTGGGACCTTTAATATACGTAAAGCGATCTCACGATATTCATCTATTTCTGTAATAGTAGAACCCATTTCTTGTATATAGTGGACACAGTAAGGTCCCTAATTCATTAAAACCGAATTTGGTCATTCATTCATATTACTAATATCGAATCGGATCCGTCATACTGTTTCAAAATGATGGCTACTTGAAAATTTTAATGGCTCCTTTATTTTTGGGTCATGACAAAAAAATTAAATGATTTCTAATTTATGTTTTAAAAACTTGAACAGTTATTTAAAAAGTTATAAGTATTTTAAATTTTCGAGAGGCCACCACTTGAGTTATCTCATATTGTTGTGAATCTGGTACATTGTTATGGAAGGTACTACGAATTAGTGCCTTGGTTCTGTGATTACCTGAACATCACAGCAGTGAAAACAATTAATAAATCATAATTTGTTTTACTTATTCATTTTTAAACAATCTATAAACCTAGTGATTCGGGTACTAGCGGAGAGCATTCTTGGTTTAAGAAAGAATAAGAAAAGAAAAAAAAACGGCAATTTTAAGATCTTTCTGTAGTTCTACTTACTCTGTAATTCACGTTCCTACTGACCAAAAACGAACGCCAACTTTACGGGTTGTTTACAAATATAGCTGCCGCAGGTTGAAAGCAAATTCAAAACAATGTTGAAATTTGGCATTGTTAAAGAGGTTGTCCACATATTACGTAACGCGGCAAAAGGAGAGAGGGGTTCAGTCTTGCGTTACAAAGTTTGACAAGGGTTGGGGAGGGAGTTTATGTCTTCGTTACGTAACACATGTGTTTTGCTGTATTTTTTTTACTTTTATTCTCATATTTATATGCAATATTTTAAACAAATAAGTTTAGAAAGTTCCTTTCTTTTTATAAATAAACTAGAAGAATTCCGCTCTTCGTACGGGGAGAATATCTTTCAGTTTGAATATAAAGGACACGAAAACGGTTACCAATCAACTTAGAGTCTCCAAAAACTATGAATTCGATACTAAAACCAGTCATTTTTAATTGCTTTTACATGTCACCATTGCTTTTTAGGAGTACTATTGGGAGCTGAGTTTGGATTTAAACGGCATAAAAAGTACCAATGTTCATCTCAGTGAGTCAATAAGCTATGTAGTCCACACTGATATAGTTCATTATTATATATATCCCGTTCCCTAAGTTGAGAGACAGAATTTGTATTTAAACGGCATCGGAAGTGTTACCGTTCATCTCTGAGACCCCGAAATCTATGGATTTGAAATTAATATCGGGCATTTTCGATCATTTTTATATATCTCCCCCTCCCTTAAGTGTCACCTTCAAACTGAAATGATGAAAACTATCCCTGGCCCGAACCATATCTATATTGAAAATTTGATCCGAGATCGGTCGGGTGGTTCAAGAGTTATTAAGTTACAAACAGTCACTTTTCATTATTTATAGATAAATTAAAAATAAATAAATATTTCCATTGCTTCGGAAAATTGTGAACTAAATCCTATATAAATTGAACCGTATAGAAGGGATCCGAAGACGCACGAGACACCAGCATGACTGGTGACGATCCCTGCATGTATTACAATTAGTGCTCTCAACGGGTCGGGTCGGGTCGGGTCCGACACGTGACCCGAATTGATCGACCAAACCCGATGACCTAACTGACACGAGTGACCCGCCCCGTGACCCGCCCCGACAACCCAACCCGAGCTGACCCGATTGACCCGACCCGACAACTCGACCCGAGCTTACCCGACTGACCCGATCCGAGTAGCCTGACCCAACAACCCAACCCAAGCTGATCCGACTGACCCGACCCGAGTTGATCCGACCCGACCCGACCCGTAACCCGACCCGTTTGAGAGCACTAAGTCACGACACTGGGTGAACGCCAAAATGCATTCCCATTCGGAAGTAATCCCGGACCACGTGTACCGAAGTCTTACACGTTAACCACTAGCAACATCAAGCGGGGGATTTGTATATATATCTTAGGGAATATTTGGCACTTTTGAGGTTTGGGTATTTCTTTTTATAACAGATACTAATGTCCGACGTGGAAGAAATTTATTTTTTCTTGCTTTAGTTCTATGCGACGAAATTTTTCTTCAAGGTCAGTGTTCTCCTCTGCTCGGAAGGCAGGGGGTCTTCTTGGAAGGCAGTAGCAAGAGTCTCTTAGCGGAGATAAAAAGAAAACGTTTAACTACAATCATAAAGGTTGAGGAAACGGGAGAACACCTGTGATGTTTTCCAACCTTTCAACTTTCATTCCAAAATAGGTTCTTATGATTCCGAAACCCGAGCCACTTTGATTTTTCTTTCTCGGCAATGAAAACGTATTTTACAGTATATATTTGCAAGTAAGAAGATACATAATATGAATTTTGTAATTTAAAATTTAAAAATACAGTATGATAATTAATTATAAAGTACTAATTTTATTTCATCACTTTCAGCCCAACAAATGAAATTCAAACAATTCGCACCCTGAGTTTTGGTCATCTATACTGCGTCTTATTTTTTGCCTTGTACAGTCAAGTCTTGGTCCTGCATTTCGTAGTCTTGGTAGTCTTTCATGCTATACAAGAGCCAAGAATGCTAGCCTCAGCAGTAAAACTGAAGACCAAGTGTGATTTTGATTATGATCTTACATAATATACGGAAAGGGATAAAATATGCTCATCGCTACTTGGTGATCAACAAAGCAAGGCCAAGAGCAAGATTACTATGCACTTCGTCTTGCATATCCAATCTTTATCTTGTTCTAGTATCGATGTTCTTGGGCTTGGTCAAATGAAATGAAATATTCAGTTTAAAATTCCTCGATTCTGCTCCGAGGCTAAGGAAGATGGTGACCATGGGAAATGAATGAAATGGTGGAATGAAGAAACTGAGAGAAAACAGGAGAACCCCGAGAAAACCCACTACACGGCGTTTCTCCACCACAAAGCCACTTAGCACAAGCTGGGATCGAACCATGGACACCAAGCACCAGAGATGAATTCTCTACCACCGAGCCACCGCGGCCTCGCTTGGGCTTGGTCGTCCATATCCAATATTTCTTTTGGCCTTGCTTAAACAACTTCTAGTTTTGTTCTAAATGCAGACTCCATATTGACGTAGATATTAATAGTAAAATCAATCTTCCACATTTAAAAATTAAAGTACACACAAGTACAAAAATAGGCATTTACCATATACACACTAGCTCTAAGTGTTCAAAATAGATTTATGGTTTCTATAAGATCAATTGAAAACTGTTATTTTTAATTAGGCAATAAGTGAAAAACAGCAGCTTTCGACTCCAGCCGAGTTTAAGCTCAATCTAAATTCAGTTGACCAAAGTGAACTGACCAGAGTGACCCGACCCGACCCGATAACCCGACCCGAGCTGTCCCGAGTAACCCGACCCGAGCTGACAAACTGACTTGACCCGAAAATGCGACCCGACCCGTTTGAGAGCACTAATTACAATACAATGAAACTACGTTTTGTAGCTATCGCAGTATTGTGTATTTGATAGTGATCGTAACCACCGCTTGAAAATGTTATGGCCTTCCCACTTTTATCGATGTTTCTGAGAATATCATTTAGAACTTTTGATTTAAATCATTACACACTCTTTCGCATGCTAAACAAAAGATTTTTTTTGTGAAATAACATTTTCAACAAAGAAACGATCAACAATTTGCAGAGCAAAATAAGATATTAAAATTTTAATTCAGTGTCGGATATTCATTTAGTGCTACTATTTTTTTTTCGAATTGAATATTTCTGAAAAGATCGAGTTTATTCACATTCTCGCACTGATTAAGGACAAGAATATATTCGAAAACTTGTTCAAAACGAGATGTCCCTGCTCCTTCACGTGTGCAGCAGTTTCGAATCTGGTCGACGGGGAAGAGAACTTTGTACCGTCGACATTGGTGAACTTCAAATGCTCGAAGCATCCTGAATCCTGAAAAGAGGTCGATGTCAGTGCTTTGGATCCTGTTTCACCTGCGTCTTCCGGTAGTATTTCCTCCTCGCCATCATCGGTGTCCTAAAAGGATGAGTGTGACCTCCTTTGGAAAACGACAGTATGTAGATTTTAAGAATTATTACTGGTTAGTTAAACAACCTATGGGGATAAATTTTATTACAACTCTACCATTTTTTCATACTTTGATTTGTTGCCGGAAAAACACAACAAATATATTCAGAATACAAGCGTTTTGTAATAAAATGTTCTACCATTAAAAATAGTTTTTTATTGTAAAACCCTCCAAATAAGAAAAAAATTGATTATAAAAATCAAAACGTGTTACGTACCAAAGCGGGTAGTGGTTCAGCATTGCGTTACGAAATGTGACAAGGGGGAGGGAGGGCGTAAAACATTGGTCAAAAATAGCATTATCTAATATGTGGACGGCCCCAAAGATCGCATTTTTTTTCTTCCCGTTCCAGGTTCTTTATGGTCGAAGCAAGTTTCTTGATTACTAAGAAATGAATGAATTTATTGTTACATATTTTATAGAAAATTGCGTCATAGCCCCATTTGTTGACATTACGCCTTCAACGTAAGTTGAATATTATAATATCTGTCATTGATTCAGTCACTTGCACACTGGTAGTTCGTTCAAAACCAACCTGGGACTTCTCCTCAGGCCCGCAACTAGGGTTTCTGTCACCCGGGGCAAACACAGAATTCGGCGCCCCCCCCCAGTTTAGTCGAAAAGTATTACTTACTTATGGATTGCAACTGTAAATAACATTCTTAATGAAACCAGTTATATCGATTTTTAAGTACTTTAATCAAACTTACTTTAACCACAAAAATATATTACATTCGTTATATGCTCACAAGTTTTAAGAATAATTTTGTACATACATTTTGTTTTAATGTATGAAAAAATCAAAACAAAATTAACTAGAAAATATCTGCCACATTCTACAGTTATTAATTGAAATAACATTTAGTTTTAATAACCCGAAGAATAATTATGAACATACGCTTTCATATTAAAATAAGAAACTAATACAAAATAAACTAGAAAATTTCTAATACATCATAAAGTTATAATTGAAATAACATTTAGTTCTAATAAACCCAAAAATAATTTTGTACATAAGCTTTCATTTAAAAATATAAAAACAATACAAAATAAACTTGAAAATATCTGGTATATTATAAATAGAGCAACCCAAAAGCATAAAAAGCATAATAGCAATTTAGACATATGGTTGGTACCTTGAACATGGGTGTGGTTGTCTAAGGGTCCAGAAGAAACTAATTTTAAAGAATAATAAAGCATAATTTTAGAAAATAAAGCATAATTTAAAATATATAGGATAATTCTTGGAAATTCTATTTAACTGCAAGTTTAACATATACTATATTAATATTTTTAAAAAAATATTTACAATGCAAAATCATTGAGAACAACAATGCAACAATGAAAAGCTTATTTTTATTTCTGTAAATTTTTCGGTGTAATCCTTTGATGTGGAGAAGAGAAGAATTTTCCATCAACAATGAAGCACAAAAGAACTCCACACTATATTGTTATGTGTACCTCTCGAACTTGAGCACTTTCTGTACTTTTTGTGCACCTTTCTGTATACTTTCTCTTTCTGTATATATGCACCTCTAAGGTGCACACAAGTGATAGAAAAAACTGATTCGAGCAAAGCATATCTCTTTACAGTGCATTAACTAGAAAGTTCATTAAATATGAAAGAAATTGCTTCATAAAATATTAATAAGTAGATCAAGATATTTAGATTATTTAATGTATAATAAATATTATACATTATACACGATTAATGTAAAACAATGATTGAAATTAACAATAAAGCATAATAAAGCATAAGTTGGACTGATAGATAACAATTCAAAATGCCTCGAAAAGATCTCAAGCAAAACTAATAGATAAAACTTCATACAGCCTTCACTCGCAAAATCCCTTGGTAGGCGTACAAGAAACAATTAAATACACCGAGCCGTGTAACTTATCTTTTCCGCCACAAAACTGCCCTCTAGCTTAAAAACATTACAGCAATTGCGTAACATTACAGGGGCGCGTCTGAGCTAAACTCTTCAACCACCAGCAAGCAACAAAAATCGGTAACTTTTCGCCTCCGCCCCGATTGATAACAGCGTTTTAATCTTCAGAGCTGTTCTCAATGGAATTATAGAGCTTCTTCGTGGCTAAGCGGTTAGCGTACGCGCCTTTGGCGTGGGAGACCCGGGTTCGATTCCTGGCGGAAGCTCATGTGGTTCGGATTCCACGTTAATCAGTAGGTCCACGTCTCATATAGCCTTGCTGCTGAAAGGGGCGTTAAACTTAAAATCAACTCAACTCAATGGAATTATACAGACAAACAGCTCCTTGTGGTAGGAAAAGGAAAGGGAGGCGGATTCTCTGTGGTCGCCCAAGGGAACAAATAAATACAATATTAGGTTTTTAATGTATGACACCTATTTAGAAGACTCTCTCTCTCTCTCTCTCTCTAAAAGAGGTCCCATGGAAAAGGCCAAGTAAACTTTTGATTTCTTTTAACCTCTAGAATAAGTTTCTCAAGGGAAAGGGTGCGATTTTTAAAACAATTGATATACTATCTTCTTTCTGGCGCCCCCTCCAACCACGCGCCCGGGGCACGTGCCCCCTCTGCCCCCCCTTAGTTGCGGCCCTGCTTCTCCTTACGCAGACATTGAACCATCACAAAGACAAGAGATTAGAATATATGATTACAGTATTTGAGGTTTGGTTCTACGGTACTTGGAAATCGGCCATAGTATGTGTTGTATAACGAATTTTTATCTGCTGAAAGTGTGATGGTTCCAAATTATTACGGCTCCTGCAATCTAAGTCTTTCACTGAAAGATAAACCACTCAACTCTTTTCAATGCAAACTCTCAGTACTTGAAAAGTATAAGTCAATCATTACTCACATTACTAATGTACGTTAGAAAGCACTTCAGGCATCATATCAAGTGTCTCTGAGAATTGTCAAAAAAGGAAAATGACACAATTGTGCTTAATATTTCATAATTTGTGAAGTTAGATGGGAAGATAATGGGGTATTGAACAGCGAAGGATATAGAATGTTTTACTGAGGTAATGAAAAGGGCGGTCATAATGGTGTAGGAATTATTCTTGGAAAGTGCTTAAAGGAGAAGGTAATGAAAGTAGAATTTATTGATGATGGAGTTATGATGGTAAGACTTAAAGGGAAACGAAGGATCTAGTGGTGATACAGACATATGCCCCGACGACTTCGCATGCAACTGAAGAAGTAGAGGAAAATTATGAGGAAATAGAATAAATTATAGATAGGGAGAAGAACGGTGCATGCATAATTCTAATGGGAGATTTCAATGCAGTTGTGGGAGAAAAACAGGAAGGTGGTATCGTAGGCAAATATGGTTCAGGCGAAAGAAATGAAACGGGGAGAGGGACTGGTGAATTTCTGTAGACAGAATTCACTAGTAATTAGGAACACTTGGTTCAATCAGCACAAGAAAAGAAGATATACATGGAAATCTTTAATAGACGGTGGAAGATATCAGATAGACTATGCTATGATACAGGACAGGTATCAGAATAGCTTAAAGAACGCGAAGACCCTTCGGGGCTGATATTTTCTCTGATCATAATCTTGTTCTGGTCGAAGTAGATATTCAACTGAAAAATGTAGGCAGAAGAAAAGTAGGTAACAAAGTGTTGAATACTGAAAAGTTGAAAACGAGGAAATGAGAAATCTTTTGGTTGAAAAATTCGAAAAAAAAATGTTCAAACGGGGGAAAGAATAGGCGCAGGTAGTAACGCACGGTGGGATCTTATTAAACGTTGCTTACAGCAGGCTGCAGAAGAAGCAGTAGATTACCGCGAACACAAAACTGCTAAGAAACCATGGGTTACAGAGAAGATGTTACAGAAAATGAAGGAGAGGAATATGTGGTAACAGGTTGATACAGAGAAGGGCAGAAAGATGTACAGATAGTTAAATAATGAATTACGAAGAGAAACACACAGAGCGAGGGAAGAATTCTACAAAAGAAAATGCGAGGACAGAAAAATTAGAAAAAGTTGGGAAATATGAGGAAATGAACAAGGAGGTGAAATCTATGGAATTTCGGAGGAAACAATGGGTATTATGATGGCAGTAGAAAATAAGAATGGGAAGGTAGTCAGCGAGAGAAGTGAGGTCATAGGAAGGTGAAAAGAATACGTTGAAGACTTATATGGGAGTAGGGATAGACGTGTAGCCTAAATGTTGAAGTAGAAAATGAAGTAGGCAAGGATGATAAAGGATTTAGTATTTTTCAAGATGAGTTTGAAAAGGCTATATCCGAGAGTAGGAATGGAAAGGCAACCGGAATAGATAACATATCAGTCGAATTCATTAAAAATGTAGGAGACAAGGGAAAGAAAGAATTGCTTAGACTATCCAATGAAATACATGAAACAGGAGAATGGCCAAAAGACTTTCTGAAAACGATCATGATACCGATGGCTAAGAAAACGAACCCAAAGAGAAGTGAGGATTATACAACTATTAGTCTCATATCTCATGCAGCGAAAATTCTGCTCCGAATACTGAACGGAAGGTTATATGAAAGAATAAATAAAGATGTTGAGGAGGAGCAGTTCTGTTTCAGAAGAGGTAAGGGCAAAAGAGATGCTACTGGATTATTAAGGGCGATCGGTGAAAAATTTGTAGAAAAAGGGAAAGATGTGTATGTTGTATTTATCGATCTAGAAAAGTCTTTTGACCGCGTGAATTGGGAATTGTTGTTGGGAGTTCTAAAGAAGAAAGGGTTGGAATGGAAAGATGGAAGACTCATAAGAAACTTATATATAAACCAACAAGTAAGTGTTAGGATAGGCGAAGAACTGACGGAAGAGAGTGCAATTGGTAGGGGAGTTCGACAAGGCTATTTAATGTCTATCTACAAAGATAGTGAAAAAGAGCCTACATGATGATGATGACATTTCGGTAGGAGGTAGAATGATTAAATGCATGAGATTTGCAGACGATATGACGCTTCTTGCAGAATCTGAAAAAAATTCAATAAAATGTTAGAAAAAATGAGAAAGGGCTTTTTAGAATATGGTATGAAAATAAATGTTAGAAAGACAAAAGCCATGGTGATTGGAACGAAGGGGTCTGTGTCAAATGTAAAAGTAGGAGGGGCGAAAATAGAACAAGTGAATAGTTTTTGATATCTGGGTAGTATTCTTAGTAATAACATGAACTGGGAACGTGCAATAAAATCAAGAATAGGAATGGCGAAAGAAGGCTTTAGGAGGAAGAAAAGTCTGTTTTGTGGGACCTTGAATAAAGAGTTGAGAAAAAGACTCATAAAATGCTTCGTGTGGGGCGTTGTACTGTATGGGGCGGAAACGTGGACATTACGTGAAGGTGACGAAAATTGACTGTAAGCCTTCGAAATGTGGGTTTGGAGAAGAATGGAAATAGTTAGTTGGGTCGAGCGGAAAACGAATGAGAGTGTGTTAGGAATGGTGGGTGAGAAAAGAACATTTTTACATATTATTAGGAAGAGGAAGAGAAACTGGTTGGGGCATTGCCTAAGAAGAGATTGTATCATGAGGTACGTCCTAGAGGGTATGGCGGTGGGAAAGAGAGGGAGGGGGCGAAGGAGACTACAATTAATGGATGATATTAAAACAGAAAGTTCATACGCGAAGACGAATAGGTTAGCGAAGGACCGTGAAGCATGGCAGCTTCTCAGTTGTGGCAAGTGACCTGCCAATTAAGGCAGAATACCTGTGATACCTTGTGCACTGATCAACAATGAAGAAGCTCAGAAATTGTCAAAGATTAAATTTTCGAATGATACAGTCTCAAGGCATATTTCTGATTTGACTAAAAATGTTCTCGACAAGCTGAAGGAAAAGATCAAAAAGATATATATTTCTATTCAACTGGACGAGTCCACAGATGAACAGACTTAAATTTATTATCTCAAATGCGAAATTGGTGCATTGTTTCTTACATTGGCAAGCTCTAGAAACAAAAATATTGCCAGTGAACTTGTTAAGGCAAGTTAAACTGCGTGATACTGTTAGAATTGGTAATTATGTGAAGAGTCACCCATTACAATGTCGACTGTTGGAAATGTTGTGCGAGGAAGTGGGTTAAAGAAAAATCTATTATTGCCCACCGTGGTTGTGTCGTAATAAGGTGTTGAATAGGTTGTTCGAACTGGGCTCGGAATAATTACTGTTTCTACAAGTATCAAATTCGTCCACCAGCTAATTGATTTATCTCTGAAAATGGCTGCTTAAGCTGGCGTACCTGGCCGACGTCTTTGCTCATCTAAATGACCTAAATTGGACCTTACAAGGACGGATCAAAACTATTTTATTTGTTCAAAACTTTGTATTTTATTGTTAAGACAAAGTAAATACTTTTCAGAAAAAATAGGAGATTGGACATCTAGAGTCAAAACCCACAACTTTGACAGTTTTCCTCTGACACAAGACTTTATTCGAACTAGCGATTATTCTTTTGACATGGAAGAGCTGTCCAGTGTAATCTGCTGACATCTAAAAAGGTTTTAAGAGCAGACAATATAATATGTTCCCTACCATGAAAGTACTGGTTAAGATGGTTATTAAACCCCTTCATTCAAGAGGCAAAGTAGTTTAGGTAAGCTAACAACTTGTTGACCAACTTCTTGAATTCTCGTGTGACAAGTCCATGCAACTTGTTTCCTGTAACGACGATTTGGACAGATCCCGGTTGAAGAGGAGACAAGAATATTCTGGTTCGGTATCTGCTGCTTTAAAAGTAATAATTCAATTTGCTTCATCGTATCTGTGCGAAAGCGGTTTCTTTTCCATGGTAAGAATTAAACCAATGACAGGAAATCACATATCAGTTGAAAATGACTTAATACTGTGTGTCACGAAAATGAACCGGACATTGCTACACTAGTGAAATCACACCATGCTCAAGTATATCATTAGCTTTCAATTTTAATTATATTTCAATATGCACGTTTTGTTGTATTTGTATTTTTCTGGTATTTCAACATGCAATTCTCATTGGTTTCATATCGTAGCTCTTTCATTTATATTGATTTTCAAGCCACTCTGTACCTGTTTAAAATGTTTAGTAGACTTTTTTGTTGTTCTTAACAGTATGTTTAAAATAATAAATTATCAGAACAAAATTTAAAATAATATTAACAAATATTTTCCGGTTTTAGATCCTAATTATATTAATCTCCTTTGCTTACTTTCTCGAACTCATGAAATTCTGTCGCGACCCTTCTAGACGTTGGGACCCCAGGTTGAGAAATCGTGCTATATATGATACTGCCCTTCGGATAATATGTAAATACAGGATGCACAACGTACACTTTCTTGCAGCTTCTGAATGTGTAAATGAATTGTAGATATGCATTAGATAATTATAAAACACTCACGCTGAGGGTTTTAACAGTAAGTCTGCTAAAATATACCTAAATCAATAACAAGTTTTAGTAATAGCAAATAACAAATTCCAATCTACTCTTTAAATTCAATTACATTTACGAGGGACTGGAAAGATTGTTGTTAATCAAAGTAGTGATAGTAATGGCTTTAAAATGGTGATAACAGTGACGCCGATTTTGGAGTTCGAAACCGCAGATTATTAGATAAATTTATTATATATACGTAATTGCTTTAATTATACTTGTTTCTACAATTACCATGGGCATAACGAATATACAATATATTTACAAACTAATGTTACGTCCCAATCGTCATCAACGTGACTGAAGTGAAATATATACATGGTGTGTTCAAATTCTCTACATCCAATACCGGTCCAGCATCCTTTGACAATATCGTCAGTGCAATATTGCCAATTCTCTGTGGACGCCACTTGCTATCGACAGCGTGACGCTCATCGAAGCGAGAAAATTATTACGTTTGTTTTATAAGTTTCCCCAACTAATTCTAGTGAAAAGGACGCTAGTTGCAAACAGTGAGATGTGTTTTAACGTCAACCCCGACGTGGAGACGTCTAAATTGACTTTAGTTTTACATGTGTGTGTGCGTAGAACAATAACTCTTTGTTCGAGAAGTTGCTGAGAGACTTTTTCTACTTCAGTTCTCATGAGAATGAAAATTAGCAAGTCACCCTAGTTGCTTGCCTAAGTGACATTTAAACTAACTTGCGATTGAACAATTTTTGGTCATCAACCAATAGTTAACAATGCTATATTCAGTGAGGTTTTACTAGTTACGTGACCCACGGTGACCGGAAGAAGCGCAAATCAGTCGGTGGCCGAATATTGAGGGAAGGAAGTCGAGAGGAAGCCGTGCCTTATGTTGCAACGTGGAAGAAAATTAAGTAGCCACAAAATTGAATTTCTGATATCAGAGGAAGAATCCAGTGTTACGATCGCCAGAGGAATATCGTTTGAAAAGTCATAGGGAAAGAACAATATAATATGTCCAATTAGCAGGCTATCTAGTAAAGTGCCATTGCAGAAGAAAAGTAACAGCGCGCAATAGCTTACGCACAACTTATTCTTCACGAGCCACTTACATATAGATAAATTTGCACTATAGATAAAACAGATTAATGTAAAAGAGAAAAAGAGGAATAGTTAGTTGAAATTCTCAAAAGTTAACATCTGCTATTCTTATTTTAAGGCCGTATATTGTGTAAATGTTGTAAACATTATTATTTTCTTATGTAGTGTTCTTACATATTTTGAAGGTTATTAATTTGTGATAAATAACGTGTAATACTAAACGTAGTAACAATCTTAAAGTGAAAATATGAGAAGTTAAACATATTTGAGTAATCATTTTGTTTTGTACATTCTATTCCTTCGTTAACGCTAGGTTGTAGGCAGTGATGAAAATTTTCCGGAAAATTTTCCGATTCATAAAAACATACTTCACTTATTCCTACATCTTTGTTTAGTCGAGATGTGAAGTGGAAAATTTTCTTCTATATTTTTCCGGAAAATTTTCCATTCTTAACAAATATCAAAGATTAAGTAACAATTCGTCAGTATTCATAAAATTGATTGAATAAATGTTAAAAAGTGAAAGATCGTTTAAAGAATCTGAAAATTTTCATGACTCAGACAATTTTCAGTACGATGTAGGAACTAGTGGAGCAATTTTTCATGAATCGAAAAATTGTCTGTCCTGTACAATGAAAATTTTCCGGAAAATTTTCCGATTCATAAAACATACCCCAGTTATTCCTAAATCGCTGTTTAGTTGAGATGTGAGGTGGAAAATTTTCTTCTATATTTTTCCGGAAAATTTTCCATTCTTAACAAATATCAAAGATTAAGTAACTATTCGTCAGTATTCATAAAATTGATTGAATTCATATATAGAAATGTTAGAAAGTGAAAGATCGTTTAAAGATTCTGAAAATTTTCATGACTCGGACAATTTTTAGTACGATGTAGGAACAACTGGAACAATTTTTCATGAATCGAATGAATATGTGGAGTATGTTTTTATGAATCGGAAAATATTCATGACTTTTAATAAATTGAAATTTTAAATAATAGAATGGGATATTTGTACTCTACGAACTCGATGTATGTTCTCTGCACTTTTCATACACACACAGACAGACAGAGAGAGAGAGAGAGAGAGAGAGAGAGAGTAGTTGAATTGAGTTGATTTTGAGTTTAACGTCCCTTTCAACAGCGAGACTATATTAAACGGTTCCAACTGATTAACGTGGAATACGAACTACATGAGCTCCCGCTGGAAATCGAAGCCAGATTTTCCATGCCAAAGGCGTCTATGCTAACTGCTTAGCAACGAAGGAGCTCGCAGAGCAAGAGAGAGAGAGAGAGAGAGAGAGAAACACTAAAATTTTATTTCCCAACTTGAAATACAAAATTTTCCGGTTCCCGAAAGCTAATTGGAAAATTATAATTTGTTGTTGACTAACTTTTCTCTACTGAAATTCAATTTTTTAGCTCTATGTGTAGTTAAATATAATGGAAAATTTTCCACCTAACATCACTATACATAATATCCAAAATTGTCAGGTCTATGAAAAGTGTTTTCCACTTGTTTGTACATCGTGATGAAAATTTTCCGATCTATGAAAATTCCTTTCACTTGTTTCTACAGAGCAATAAAACTTTCCGATTCACAAAAAAGTTGTTTTACTTCTTGCTTAAAAAATGAAAACTTTCCGACTCATAAGAAGTTCTTCAATTTTTCCATGTAAGTCAGAAACTATTTCGATTCATAAAAAATTGTTTAACTTGTTCCTACATAGTACTGAAAATTGTCTGAGCCATGAAAATTTTCATATTCTTTAAACGATCTTTCACTTTTTAACATTTCTAAACATGAATTCAATCAATTTAATGATTGCTGAGGAATTGTTACTTGATTACTGATATTTTTTTTAGAACAAAAAATTTTTTGGAAAAATATAGCGGAAAATGTTCCGGAAAATTTTCCGAAATGGAAAATTTTCCACGGAAAATTTTCCACCTCACATCACTAGTTGTAGTTTACGGTATGTGCTCCGTATCCAACATCGAAGTAGTGAGCTGTCCCTCGCAATAAGTATAAGTCGTAGAAAAGAGAAAAATAATAATTAAGCCAATTTTGATACTTTTATACCTCATACGTGACCGACCACGTTGCCTATCAATTTGTTAGTTAAATCTTCTTAAGTTTAAATAACAATTGACAAAGCATGATATGTGTACTTATGGAGAAGATGATTCGGACTTTGCAGTTTTCTACACTTCTCAGCTGGAGTGCAAGGTCATAGAGGCGTGACCTCCAACACTAGCCATAACATGACTCTAGTGTTGATTCAGCAAAAATACAAAATGAAACACAAAGCTTTTATAATTTGGACTAACATAAGAATAATTCTATAGAATTTTATGAAAGGAAAGAGAAATCAAAAGAAAATAAGACGGTAACAATATTTCTATGTAAATTACACAAGCAGGTAGAAATGTTGTCATGGAAAATTCAAGGGAGATAAGAAAGCCTAATGTAAACAAAAATTATCTGTTTTAACTAACGAACCAAGCCCTAGTGATCATGGAAAGTACCGGAAGCAAGCTATCAAAATATCTGGGACAAGAAAGAATTATAATAGTAACCCTAGAAACGAGAAACATGCAAAATAGCCAGTCAAATTTTAAACAGAAAGTAAAAATTACAGAATATTGCGGCCAGGTCTACTTTATGCTCTGTTGATAAGCTTTGATTCGTAAAGGTTACATTGTTATGAGTAAAGATACTCAAATTTCTGGTGTGAGTGAAAAACTCATTAAAATTTAGAAAACAGTGATTCTTAGATTACAAATCAATGCAAAGATATTTCATTATAAATTTAGAGTAATAAATGGTTTTGAACCAAGAATGTCGATTGGTAAGTACTTCCTTATTAACTTAACTGACTTAAGTAAATGAAGAGTGGAGTTCGATAGATACAGTAAACCACAAAAAAAAGTAAATGGCAACATTCACAATTATGTTCAGTTAGTTTCCAATGATGTGTACTTTTAATTAGCGGAAGCGTTAGAAACAAAAAGAGTCATAGAAGAAAAATAACGTTTCGAGCTTGTCGTTCACGCACAATGTAAAAATTAATAATTCTAAATTCTAAATCGCGTTGGACATTCTGACCTCAATATCGGTAGTATATTAGAATAATCCGATTGTTGAGATAATTAATCCACGCACTAAGTGCGTGGTGTTATACTCAGAAATCCGAATAGAAAATACGGAAGATGTTGTTTCAATCAAACCGAAACTGAATTCTAAATCTGATGAATCACAAAGGACCCAAGTTTACAAGTTGAGGGTTAGAGTCTTTGTACGTACCTCATGACACTGTACCAATCTTTTGCATTTGTTATGTTTTTCTTTCTATGAAGACACTCACCACTCATGTGCCTGAGATTGAATAGTGAACCATGCACTATTGAACAAATGAAAAGACCAACCATCTGTACAATTTTGTAATGACGGTGAGTGTTGGTTTTCTCATCGCAGTTAATAATGGAATCTTTGTTTATAGATTCGTGATTTGAAATCGTGTGATTTCTCGAATGCTCTCTGACAAGCAAATGACCTCCGAAAATACACTAGGTGATCAAAACTATCCGGACAACGGATCCGGATCAAAACATCTCTAAAGGGCCCTATAGGATAAAGTCATGACTCTGTGCAAACCATTTTATTCCAGGGATGTCATGGTCGTGTAACCACGCCGCCACAGGCCGTGTAGTATGAACAGGTGTTCGATTGTGTTGAAAGATGCAATCGCCATTCCCGAATTGTTCTTCAACAGTGGGAGGCAAGAGCGTGCTTAAAACATCTATGTACGCTTGCGCTGTGAGAGTGCCACGCGAAACAACAAGGGGTGCAAGCACCATCCAATAAAAACACAACCATAACACCTCCACCTCCGAATTTTACTTTTGGCACACCACGCTCTGACAGATGACGTTTATCGAGCATTCGCCACACCAATGCCCTGCCATCGGATCGCAACATTCTGTACCGAGATTCGTCACTCCACACAACGTTTCTACACTGGCTTATGAGCAGTCGCTCGACTATGAAATATGAGTTTTCTTACCTCACGCTTAACTCTCATAGTACTTGGAGTAGATCCTGATGCAGTTTGGAATTCCTGTGTGGTGGGCTGGATAGGTGTTTGCCTATTCTACTTTACGACGCTCTTCAACTGTCGGCGGTCTCTATCAGGCAACACACGAGGTGTTCCTGTACGCTTTTATGCTGTACGTGTCCCTTCACGTGTCCACTTCACTATAAAATCAGATACAGTGAATCTAGGGATGTTTAGAAGTGGGGAAATCTCGCTTACAGACTTCTGATACAAGTGACACTTAATGACCTGACCACGTTCGAACTTCATGAGTTCCGCGGGGTGCCCCATTCTGCTTTCTCACGATGCCTAGTGACTACTGAGGTCGCTGAAAATGAGTGGCAATAGGTGGCAGCACAATGCACCTAATATGAAAAACATATGTTTTGGGGGGAGTGTCAGGATACTTTTGATCACATAGTGTATGTACTATGAACATGTTAAAATCTAAAATGAGAATAAAATAAAATTAAATACAATATAACATGTTTTCTCTTGTGCCTTTACATCCAGGGCAATTCTGTTGACATTTTTTCCCCTAAATTTATGGATTCATATGTCTGGGCGATAGCGACATATACGGGAATTTAAGCCCCTCAAGTGTGGGGAATGATGTCTATATTCGAGCACAATATCCAAGATAGTTGCAATAAAGAATTGATTGGGGTGGAAGGGAGCTTCCTGGGAAGTAACCCCCCTGGTGGAGGGGATCTTAGGTATCCTTCCAGTATTTGTCTTTTGTGAAGGAGGAAAACACAGGAATAACCTCACTTACGTTGGTTGGTAGGAAACAACTGGTTCACCCTCTCGATGAGTATCACCACCGGAAATCGAACCAAAGACCGCTCGCACCAAAGGCAAGAGTAATAGTGAATACTACGTTGAGCCACAAGTTATTAAATTGGAAGCTTGCATTTAATGTTATGCATAGTTTAGGCTCTTGTGTGGATGTTCAGTACTTTTTACATTTTCATTTACGTTTCCAGTTACTGCTTGCTGTGTAAGTTCTGAATGTTGTTGGGAAGAAGTGATATCGAAGTCCATTTCCTTTTACCAATAAACTTCTGAATATTTATTTTGTGTTTTAAACTTTCAACTCTTTATTTAGGTTTGTGATTTAGCACTACCTCAGAAGTAACAAGCATAGTAGCTAAGATTTCTTTTTATTTACTTTTTAGCAATTTAAAATAAAGATACTAAAACCACTACTAATAATAATAATAATAACTTGTGTCTTTACTATTATTATTATTGTTATTATTAATATTGTTGTTATTATTATTTAATTTTCTACTTAAATGTCACAAAGTGCTCGTACTTTGATATCATTGATTACGGCACTTTGTACTCTGTGGAACAACCATTGTACTCATGGTGTCATGAGGGCTTATATAACTGTTCTCTCATCAACACTGCATTTTTGGCTATCTGTTTTACTCAAAAACTCTGGACATAGATAATACTATTATGATAATTTGTTCTCTTTTCTCGATTAATCCTTGACTAACATTAACGACAATTAGCGAAAATGCTTGGGATACAGTCAAAGGAAATATACTATATTATATGAAAATCCTTCTTTGTTTTGTCTGTTAAGTGATACCTTCAATTTGCAATGTTTATTATGTATGCAAATTTGCAGCTTGGGGTGAGTTATTAATATGTCTGCTTTCGAATAATTAGGAAGATACATATTAAGTTACATAAAAGTATATTTTTTCCAAAGATTCTGCGGAACAAATCGAAAGAGGATTAGATTTATAGCACACAAATGCTAGTTGATTTGAATGGAAGAAGCTTGCGTCACACTCATTTCTAATGGATATACTTTTCTTGTGTCCAGAAAGTATTATCTAGTTGTAAAATCGTACAATTCAATATTCTATAATGCCTAAGACAGAGAATAATTTTCTGTAATAAATGTATAAACTGTAAAGAGATATTGATGCGATGTTGAATTATACTATCTTCTCTTTCTAGTTCATTATATATGCAACAAGTAATATTTGAATTACCATCTTTTTGATAATATAGAACTATATTAAAGATAACAAAACTTACTGTAATGGGTACTTGTACTAGTTGAATTACACTAGATTACGATCCTTTGAAATAATACTCCATCTTTGCACATTGTTTCCCAAAGTATAAGTAACTGCGTTGTCTTCATGCGGAATGAGTATAACAGCAGCTTAATTGGCTTTTCCAATTTTCTAGTTTCCGGCTAGACCGAATGTCTGTTTGTGAGCAACAATAATCTATATTTAACGTTAATTGACTATTTATGGTAGCCAGCTCGTAAAGGCAATTATGTTTAACCATGTACGCTTAATATTTCTTGTAAGGAATTGACGAATGCAATTTTATGGATTTATTTCCGTTATTTCCATCTCATATTGTATGTAATTTGGGTAATTGCAAGCAAGTGCAATAGGCACAGTAACATTAGTACTGCAAGGTAAATAGCAATTTAGTAGCTCAATCAAGGAAATATATATATATATATATATATATATATATATATATATATATGAAATTGCGATTCCACTTATGTCAGTATTAGCATGACTTACTGAAACTAATTATTATATATTCGCATGCACTTAAGAGTCCTTTTCATGTGAAAATATCACGCACATCTGACGCGTAGCTTATACATTCTAATGAAACACACTTCCCATTTTTTCTTTTTTTGTTAAAAGGATAACAATTGATATTATTTTCAAATCTTTTGTTATTATTTCACACGTTTTACACAACTCATGACTATTCAGAAACCACGAGAAGAATATCTTTGTCCACTACGCATAATAATGATAAAAAGGTTTCTAGCTTTCATTGTACGAGGTTCCTCCAGAAAATAAAAACCGTTTATTTATACAAAATAAAAAGCAAAATATTTATTTTAAAATTATGTTATGTACCTGAAGCTTTTCCACTTCTTTATTTTGTCACCTTCTGTATTTAAGCAGTTATCTTGTCTGGTCACGAGCAGCTGACTCCCATTATCTACTATTATGTCGGCTGTTCACAAGCTAAGTGGTCATGCCCTCTCAGGCTCTTTATCACTTCCGAAGGGTTTACCACCCAGACCCTTTAGTAGCTTATGGAAAAAGATAAAGATCGCTAGGAGAATGGTCCGTACTATAGGGTGAATGATCAAATATTTCGCATGCGAGTCGATTCAGTTATTCTTGAGTTGCAGCGGCAGTGTGAGTGTGGGCATTCTCATGAGAAGTGCAATTCCTGTAGGAATCATTCCTTGTCTTCTCTTTTGGATGGAATACCATAGATTTCAAGAGTCTCACAATCCCAATATGCATTGATCGTAGTATCTTTCTGCATGAAATACAGCAAATGAACACCTTAACATCCTAAAAGACGGTTGCCAGGATCCTTCATGTTGAGTAACTTTTGTCCTTTATTTATTTATTTATTTATTTATTTATTTATTTATTTATTTTGGAGGGTGTGATGGGTGATGATATACTCAAGTGATTGGTGCATGCTCTCTGGGGTGATATGAGGCACTTTAGTCACATTAGCAGTCTCAATCCGATCAAGAAAGACATCTCCAAATATGTGATATTGTGTCAAGAATGTCAATCCTGAGCCCATTCTCTGAGATTTATGTTGGTCACTCAATTGTCGCGGAAATTATCGTGCACAAATTTTGTTGTCGCCGAGATCTTACGATACAACTATAGCAAGCAACGAACGAGAAATGTTTGGAAACACAATGTGCTATTCATTGAGATTTATGAGCCTGTCTTGCAGGATTCTGTTTTGAAGTGCAGACTTCAGATCTGTGATGATTAATGAGCGTCCAGGTGGAGTTTCATCTTGCACATTTTTTCTACCATTATCGAACATTTCACAACACTTTTTTTACATTTACTTTCTATATTACATTATCACTATACTCTCCATTCAGTTTCCAGTACATTTCTTCCGATTTCACTCTTTTAGCGTTCTGAAATTGAATAACACTCCTTACCTGACAGTCGGTAGGAATTTCCAATGCTTACCTCATTTTGACCATCTCAACTCCAGAAGGGCGACTTCCTCAAATCTGTACTCGCAGCGTCATGAGTACTGCTGTTTTGCAAGCCAGTTGACCATGAAACGAGAAAAAGAAGTGAGCTTTAACACACATGCTCTAACAGTCTTCTGTTTGAATGCAGTGATCACTTGGTTTAAATGTAGGGCTAATATAGTCAGCAATGTGAATGAGTCCAAATACATTACAAGTGTTTTTATTAAATAAAAAATAGTAATTTATAATTCTGATATTATAAATTAATCGGATATTATTTAAATTATTCGGATATTATAGACAATGAAAATTCAGATTATGTATATATGTTACTGTTGTAACTATATAAGTTGAACAATACACGTATTTCTGTTTATATAAACTGGAGACCATCTCTTTCTCCTACGGAAATCAGCGTTTAATGCCTCATTTACAAAGCTCTCCATTGACTTCTCTCATCTAACTGGATCCAATTTCTACTTTGTATTTTGCTTTTTTTTTTCGTGAACCGTCAAAACCATCATTTTAACTGAGTTGAAACAGTAACGTTATTACTGCCAGAGATAAACCTGAACCTCAATAGCGAAAAGAATATTTTTAAAGTAAAATAACGAGTCATATACTCTCAAATCCATTGTTTGTTATTCACTCAACTTTTCTGAATACGAAACTAATAATTTTCGCAGAATCTCATATACATACGTCAATGTGTAATACATCCTATAACACAATATCTTTATATATTTGGAAGTATCTACAAATAACATTTGTTGACACTGTTAGGAAATATGAGTTTGATATGAAACAAAAGTTAAATTACTCTTTTGTTTGCTTTTCGGAATAGTATCTGCGTTCTATCTTCTTTGCTGAGTGATATTTAAAAACAACAGTGACATAGATATCACATTTTATCAATCATTTTTGTCTGTTAAGCGAGGACATTGAACCATTCCTCCTTGTAGTGATGCAACAGATTCACACGCGTTTTAATTTTCACCCATTTCAGCAATACCCTGTTTCACACACACACAATCTTTTGCACACAAGTCAAATGTGTACAAAAATTAATGGTTTCTGATAATCTAATTTGGATACTAGGAATGATAGATCATTTTTTTGAATAAAGTGTTTTCTCTAGTCGCTTTTACTGCAGAGTCAGTCTGTGAGTTTTGTGACATAAAAGCAATAATCTTTTGTTGATAAGGTCCATGAACTTAACTAAGGGTCAATGATGTGCAGTGTCTTCTGCACATAATTTAGCAGGACTATCAACGGTTCCTTTAATTGTGCTTTTAATGGATTACAATGTAATGTTTGAAATCATCCTCCACAACACAAATAGAATGTTCAAGGTGTACTATAGAAAATAGTATTGCGGATTTTCCAACATGTGGAAAATATGACACCAACGTACTCTGGTTCGTAAATCCTAATACAGAGGAATATTGGTATCTAGATGTATTTGGCAAGATTCCTTAGGAACAAAATTATTATTAAGTTATGTTAATCTGAAGGAGTCCGTTTGCTAGATTAATACCCGTGAAAAAATTATCAGTAATTCTGTTCCTAGATTACAAGTGATTCATGAAATTCATTGCTACTTGTTTCCCTTTATCTTTTCGCAGACTGTTAATCTTCCCAGTATATATTTGTAAGTTGTGCCAGTATACGTTAGCATTATCAGTAAGAGTTCATTTTTGTTTCGTATTTGTTTGGTTTTGGTTTCATGTATATTCTGATAGGATATTACTTTATTGCAGGAACTAATTGTTCAACCACTGAATGATGTGCACTAGGATTTTAAAGCAATCAACACTGTTTGGCAAATAGATCTACAACTTCTCTGAATGCAACGAGCTTATCTTCCGATCTTCTTTCTTCTCTTGTGTCACAGTTATCAAATCTGATAAATTTTAATAATTGAATAAATTTGACTCTGGACATATTAGCGAATAGAATGCTCCTTCGGAGGCTTTATCTGTACTCCAATAATACATTTTTGCTCTTTATTTGGATGCAGTGTTCCCATGATAATAAGGTTTCTAATAAAGACAAGCATTTTGGTATTATCAGTATTTAACCATACGATATTGCAAGAAGTATTAGCTGATATGCACCTAATGATGAGCATTCTTGTTTGTTTAAGCAGCAATACGAAAGATAATGTTGTTGGTGGAAAAGACTGGAACCAGCCACATTTCGTTCTTGCATGTTTGCACGTATGATTTAAACATGTACATGTATGCATGTATGCACTTTCCTTTCAAGCTGATAATCCTGAAACTCTATGGACAATATTGAAACCTTATCGATGCCCTATCTTTAGTGCTGCACTTCTATTTAGCATAAAATTCCATCCTAGAATTTCAAAACCACTTTCCACCGAAACTTCATAGCCAGAAACTGTATCAACTTCCTCAAACATTTCTTCAACATTATCTTCGAAATTTGAATCACTCTCTCACAAGGAAAGGTCGTCTAGTGTCACTCTGACCTCATGTCGATCCAACTCCTTTTTACATATGAAACCATTAGGCAACCGAAGATACAGTCGATCACAAGCATGTTTGAATTAAGAGAGATACACTGAGAAAAAACATACGTGGTGTACTTAAAACGTATGTTACATATATAAATCCTGTTGTTTTTGGACAACGTGGAATAAACGTATAACTTAACAAGTATATTTACACTTACTTTCAGTACAGGTGTTTCTTATAAATGTACTCTTCGTACAAACTAGAGAACTATATAAGGCGGTCAGGATCTCAAAAGAGATGGGCGTATGTAACATATAGCCGGCGTATGTAATATACATATTTGGATGCAATATACGAAAGACTGTTAGCTGTCATATATATATGCTGAAACGGCATGATGTGACATCTAAGTCGTAAAGGTACGCACAATGTGGACAACGTATGCAAAGTACAGATTTCCGTAGTATACACAAGGAGTCTGTACATTTGTACAATATACTGCTGTCCGCATAATGCTTTTTTGGGTCAAAATTCAAAACTGAACAGATTGTGCAATAGAAAAGGCTTCACTCTTGTTATAGTATGATTCTGTTGGGTGCCGAACAAAAAGATGTTTTTTTTCTTAAGTTTGAAGATGCGTTTTGAAGATAAGGGGCCATATTGCAAAGGAGTAAAGGATTATGAAGTCTTTGCAAATTACCTCCCGTTTGGTACACTGGGTTGTTAGGCTGATAAAATGTGTTGGCCAACACTATTCGACTGTATCGTCTATCAAATATCACATTCTCAGAAAGTTTTCTTTTTGAAGCCAGATATCGTACTGTAATTGTAGTTACAAATAATGTAATAATTCTTCTAACGGAAATGTTTTTATTATTTTTTTTTATATGCTTGTACATCGTTTCTCAGAATCACATAGACATGTAAAATATAACATTTCTTAAGAGGTATGGCTGCTGAATGTAACGAACCTAAAGCCGCTGATTGTTTGACATCCTTCTCGATACAGAACAATTGAGTTAGAGACATATCAAGACCAGCCAAACTATCATCTGACTTGGTTCTAATTTCTAGCAAAAGTAAGTTTTAGAAATTCCCCAATAATTTTGCTTCAAATCTCCAAATAATTCTTATTTCCAATAATTAAATTTAAATCACAAGTAACCAGTATAATTCTACAAAAGCAAATCACTTTCTAAATATAATGGGCATTTATGTAGTCAAATTGAAATGAAAAGAATTTTCCTATTGATTATTTTATTACAAAAATTTAGAATTTAACTTCGAAAGAGATAATAATGCAATAAACAAGCTTTCAATAATATCTCAATAACATAAATTCAATCTTAATTTTAACCAGAAATTTAAATACATGTAGCTTAAGTAGTTTAACAGAATTACTCAACCTCCAAATTTTATTTAAATACTACAAGTGAATTTTCTAAATTATTCAGACTTTCTTAACCATAAACTTAAATATTATAACAATTCCATAGGTTGCCCTATATAAATCGAAATAGAAAGGTCAACAATAAATTCAACTATTTTAAACGCGACTTTACCTATATGCCAAACTTTACCATAAAACTAACTTCAAAATTAACAAAATCGGGAATAGCGAAAAACAAGGAAAATATTAAATATATCCCAACTTGAAAAATTTCGAAAAAGCCTAACGTTAAGCAACAAATTCTAATACTAAATGCGATTATATCTGAACAAATAGTAAAATCCGGAACACGTTTCTTTTTTCTTAAAAAAATAAGCTTGGGATTTCTTTCCAAGCAAATTAATAACTAATATTAATATCTAATTTATTCTCTATTTTGCTTATCCATAAGACAATTAGTTTCGTTAATCAAAACAGGTAATCCAGGAATCAGGTTCTAATAAATACTACTACTATATCCGTACTTACCAATTATATGAAGTCACCATTCGATCTGGGAATATGCCTTTCTTTCCTCTCGACTACTCCAACAGCTCAAACCCAAATTAGCAGGTTACTTCTACAGGTCTTGGAAGGAAATCTCTGATACTTCTTTTTCAAGCAATTGGCAGCGAAAGAAAAAAGGAATCCCTTTAACATTGGAAAGACGTTCCTATTAATTCTTCTAGTAACACCCGCTTTAAAAAGGAAGACTTCAACGAAACGCAAGACTATCATAAACGCTCCAACTCCCTTTCTATTCCATGTGAATACAGTATTTCCATTAAAGTCACGATATGACAAGAAAGGATTAGACGTAACCATGCAGACTTCTTTGTAAGTAGAAAGGATTTGACGTGACTAGAAAGAAGTCGACGCGGCAACTGCCCGTGTGCCTAACGCAAGAAAGCTAAGCCAACACGAACAAACACACAACACAATTACGTCACGCGTCACAACCTTGAAACTCCTATTCACAAACTGTTATTCACAAACAACTATTCTTTTTACAATTTTCTCTCACTCTTTTTCTCCTGTTTTTCTGTCCATTTTTTAATACAATTTTTATTCCACTTACTTCAGTCCAAAACTTACAGGGTGATCCAAAAATTAAATTGGAAGACTTCACTGCTTCAAACTCAATGTAGCATTCTGTGAACTGCTACATGAACTAATCACTCAATGCTTCTGACATTTTGTTTTTTATGTTAAAGAAATATATTTTTTGTCCTTTTTCCTACGGAACGTCAAATATTTACGGTACATAATTTTAATTTAATCATGACTGTTGCAGTATTAATTTTTCAATTGAGCTTTCATTTATCTATATTATATATTTTATGAAACAACTTGTAATAACACTAAACTGTTTATCGTATACAATTTCTGTACAATAACATACCGTACAATATACCGACTGTTCAATGCGTTTGTCTCTAATTACTTTTCTACATTGCTAGGTTTGGTAGATAATAGTTGACAATATAGTTGACATTTACTTGGCAATATATGCTATAACAAGATTAATTATCGGAGACAAATTTCATTCTTCAGTTCGAAAGTGGCCAGTCGAATAGGTTTGCCAAAGATAATTTTATCAGCAAAGTGACCCACTGTGCTAAACGCGAGACACTTTGCTCGTTGTATGACATGGGTACCCTTCACCACCTTCTCAATATGTGTTTTTATCTTGCAAAATGACGTTTTGACACCTTCACACTATTATGTACTCAAGAAAACATCCTGATACTAAAAGAAAAGGGTCTATCAAATAACTTTTACTTCAACCTTTTCGCAAAATGTATTTAATTTTGAAATTTTAAACCTTGTAATTTGAACAATCTAGGACTTCTCGAGTCATCTAATTATTTCATATGTACACAAAAGGAGTCGAAAGAGCACAGAGTATCATTATGAAGTGAGACTAATACCCCGTGACGTTCCCACGTCAGAATGAGCTTATTCATTATAGAAGGCAAATTATTTTTTGCTGAATGGAAAACAGGAAAAAGACGAGAATATATATATACGGGATTTCAGTATGTCGCAAATTACTATAAGAAAAATTATTAGGTAGAGTTAGTTTGCTTGTTAATATACTAAATAGCCAATAAAAGTTAATGAGTTTAATTTTTAATATGCATTTTAAATAAAGTAATTTCGTAATGAATATAAGTGGTGCGTATTTGCATCCCGCTTAGTAAAAAGAGAGATAATAGTGTCCTAAAGTCTACTCATATGTCTTCCTAAGGGTCTTTTTCCTATTAACTTCTAGTTTAAATTTTTAAAGCACATAGGCCTACTTTTGTCTATTCTGGCCACATGATCTACCCAACTGAGCCTCCTAGACTTAAGAACCTTTACAATTTTAGATAAACCCTACAAATTAGGTAAACAAAACCCTACAGTTTCTAGTTATGACTATGATCTGTAAGTGGTTACAAAGTGACTGTGCTCCCCAACCATACACTACAATAGACATAAATATTCCTTTATGTAAGCGGTATCTCGAACATACAGACCATTTTGAAGTTAAAAATAAAAGATCAGCATCTTGGAAGAAAGTATATTCAGTGAGATCTATACTACATAATATGCAATTAATTTTAAACATGTTAATCAGTAATATGATGGACTTCCTGTTTCGAAAGATGACAAAAAATGGCTACGATTTTCAAATTGTAGGTGACTTGATCGCTTTGTAAGACACACTTTCTGCAAAATTAGTCATGTCCGGATATCTGACGAAGTCCATCTTCATCTCAATGGTTTCTCTAATAAGCAATATGCCAAATATACTATAATTGGCCCATGAAAATAAGGTTTTTTCAGAAAATATTCTCGAGTAAATGATATGAAAAGTAGTGGCCACAATTCTCATACCATCTTTCGAAACAGAAATGACATCATGCTGGTTATTAATATGTTTACAAATAATTGCACTGTGTACAATTTACCTCAGGCAATACCTTGGCTTTGTGGCGTATAATCTAATTTTATTTACAATTTCCAGATGGGTCACATTTATGAGACTCCCTTATGTTAAACTTCACAGACACAGACTAGAACACAGACTATTTTGAACACGGATACCCTTCTTTCAGTTTTTAATTTCTCCGTCGGTATGGTTTTAGTCTGATAGTTATGTTATTATTACCCATAACAGAAGTGATTTTAAAATCAAATTGATACACTGGTTATTGGCTGTGAAATATTGGAACTGGCGCAAAAATACATATAATTAAAGATATCTACGACAACTCTTTATTTTCCCAAGTAAAAATTACCTGAAATGAGTGTGTTGTTTCTCTTGGGCAAATTCTTTTAATCCGTGAAAACTTAATTTAAGATATACTCTTTGTAGGAGTTGGCACATATCGTGCTACATATACAATTTCACCTAAAAGTAAAATACGAAAAACAGGAGAGTAAAGTTAGATATGTTTGTAAAAATAGTTATCACAAAATTAAAAAGGTGATATGTAGTTTACCGATGGAACAGAGTTGTAGCCCATATTAAAGCGTACGTTTCTAATTAAAACAAAATATAATTAAAACCATTTAAACTGCTCTTAAATATCACAAGTTGATTTAAAGAGTTTAAGAGACATTGAAGCATCCCATTTTTATAACGTCTCGCATTACTTTTATTAATTTATGTGTAGCTATTTTGTGCCGAATCCGTAAAATTTCCAGTATTGGTATTATATCTTTCATGCCTATATCTATTCTGGAAACTAGTTCAACACGATAAAATCCACTTCTTGCTATATTAATGTATTATTATTATTATTATTATTATTATTATTATTATTATTATTATTATTATTATTATTATTATTATTATTATTATATTTCAAACTTTTTCTAAGGTTGTTAATTTGTACACACATCATCAGTAATAAAATTGTTAGTATTTCAACATTATATATAACTAGCTGAAATTTACACGGCACAGGTGGAGGTTCCTGGAAATTATTTGAACATTTTCCCCTTTCATTTCCGATTTTAGTGAAAGCTTAAGGATTAAAAACATGTAATGCTAGCACTTTATGAAGTCGCCTATAATATATTCTCACCCCACTTTAATGGACTTCAATTGGACTTTGCAAATTGAGAGCGAAATTTCAACAAATGTATTGGTTATAGTTTAGTATTTTGACATATCTCGCCCTTCGCAGCTCCATAGAGCACATCACCTGCTTCCATATTGAAAGCTATAACTGAATTTGATTTGGGAAATTGCTCCAAACATTCCCAAGTTAGACCGCAACATACACACTTAAATACATACGTTTATATTTAAATAAATAGAAAATGCCTTTATAACAAAATAATAATAATAATAATAATAATAATAATAATAATAATAATAATAATAATAATAATAATAATAATAAAATGCTGGGATATATGACCGTTGTGTAATGAGAAATTTATATACCACGTATCATTTTTCTAGTTTGAGTGGCGCGTGATACATTCAGATTTTAGGAAACATTTATGACCCTGGTTCATACTTGCATGTCAAGTTGGACGCAATTGTGGGGCCTAATACCGAAGGTATTGCAAACAGTTATTTATTGTAGTCAATTCTGTACTTATGCCAGGAAAATTTCAAAGGTGTTTGTTGTCGTTACTTATTCTATTCATTACCTTATTTTCTAACAGCAATACTTTAGACACTGCTCGTCATTATTTATTCAGTACATAAATTTTGTGAATATGCAGTATTCTTTCTGTGTGTAGACGGAAAGTCTTGCGAGTGTACATATGAACAGTTCGGGGAGAGATAATGAATGGTAATCGCTACTTAGGATGTAATTGAGTTATTAAGTGAAAGGTTTTAGGATCAAGGCAAAGACAAATATGTAGGTAATTTATTTTCGAAAATGTGTTTCCAAATGGCACGATGCCTTTCTTGATATGTATCATTGCACTATATAGCACAAAAATGTTGATTGTTTCCAATTTACTTGAAAGTTAGAAAATATGACTTACCAATATCTTCCATCGACACTTTTGTATATAGGAATGTGTGCAACGGTGTTTGTCCTCTAACCTCTAGACTACAACACTAATCTTCCGATTTTTGCTAAGTAACTTGGCCTCTAGCTTAAATTTTTTTATATCTTACCTGGTTAAGAATGCTTATCTTAAGGAAGAAGAAGCATGTAAACAAACTTTATGCAGAAAAGTGAGTATCTCACTACCCTTTTCAACGTAGAAAGATGAGACTTAGAATATAAATTTTTAATTTAAAATATGTGGACAAGTGTAGAGCATTTTCTAGAATTTCCATGAATTAAACTGTACACCGCAAACTTCTATGCCACACAAGCAATTCTAACGGCCTTCGGTACATGTGAGGACTGTAGTTTAACTTTTCGGCGAGATGGGAGAGGGTAAAAGGATGTGAAAATAATCGAAAATTCAAATACTAATATCCTGTCCATAATTTTTGAGGTCGTTGAGATAATAGTGCCTCTCTTAACGCCGTTGAAGTCATATGTGTGGCATGGGTAAACTAATAGAATACGTTTGAGAGTTGTGACACTGTTAATGTTTCTTAGTCCAAAATCATCCCCATGTATATTCTGAAGAAAGTATGAAGATCAAACACTTTACACAGAACTACTCTACCTACTAAAGATGAGGAATTTTAGCTAGTGTGCAGAGTGAATCTATTATCTTGTAGCTGTTAAATAATTCAGCATTGAATAACAGCATTGACATTTTGTACATTGGTTATCTCACTTGTCGTGAAGTGTTCCAAGCAAGTCAGGTCGCTACAGCGTTACAGACGATGAAAAGCAATCAAAGTTTTGCGGCTTCTACATCAGTAGTTCTAATCCCTGTGAGACAGAGCATGGATCAACAAGTGGTCATTATTCATACAATTATGGGATTATCCCTCATCTTACCAGTTCATTAAAACGTTTGCAATCCATAATGGCTAACGTACAGTATATTCTTTCCTGTTACTTGCATCTCTTTGATCTTTTCTGTTAACAAATTGTTTCAACTCACCATGAGTCATCTCTAACATCATTTATGTAATTGGAATGTTAAATGGACCCAAGATTGAATTATTTTGAAACGCTGAGCAGAATCACTAGATTCTCTCAGCTTAGTAGCATTTCATAGCAGATAATTGTAAGACGTTTTCCTCCTAAATTTTCCTGCACAGAGATAATACTTTCATACAGACATATTCGAAATATGTATCTCCCTTTCCAATACGTAAAAGGACAAAATTGTGTTTTCTCCTGTTACTATATCTGTTATTACTTTCTCTGCACTTTGCTTTCCAATTTCATGGCTGTTTCAACATACACGTAAAACATTATTCAAGTGTTACATGCATACGAGAAATAGTGAATGGATACTATTACCATTATCACAGCCACCAGCAATAATAAAATTAATATTTCTTTTACTATCGATTATGCGAATTATCCTATCATACGTGCTCAAAATTGAATAGCTTTTTTAATTGTTGTGAGTAGTCGAAATATTTTGAAAGTTTCATAGATTGTAGATACTATGTAGATGAAAATATGCAATATTTAAAAAAGAAACATATATGCACATTTTTTCTTTTATTTTTGGAGATATCAAAGAAGAGTAGAAAAGTATTTTTTGGGTGCAACGCGTCGCTGATATTTTTGTTAAATATTTTGTAATACCCTCAGTACAACATGTTTTTTTGGACGCTTGCAAGTGATAGCAACATTATCAAGAAAAGAAATAAAACTAAAAACAAACGTGTTTTTCGCACAGATTGTTCACAAATTTAGGGCCCTCAGCGTCAAACGTCAAACATGTGTTCGCCAGAGTTCACAATCTTTCTTTCTCCTGTCTTCCTTCTGCTTCAGTCGTTATTCGGCTGCTTTGATTGTGTCCACTTGTGAACTGATGGCATTCGGAAATTAGTAACAGAAACATAAATGGAAAATCCGGCATATGCTCACGTGGATAGAGATATATAGATTTGGGTTGTCTTTCTCTACCTTACATTCTTTTCTAGTTAAAATTTTTCGTCTGTTTTAAATTATAATTTATTGAGAGAATCTTTCAGTTAAGAGAACTAAATACGCGCATATTCGATTATCTTTATTGCTGTCGTGTACTAAGATTTTTTCTTTTAATTGAGTTGAGTTGATTTTGGGTTTAACGTCCCGTTCAGCAGCGAGGGTATATGAGACGTGGACCTACTGATTAACGTGGAATCCGAACCGCATGAGCTCCCCCGGGAATCGAACCCGGGTCTCCCGCGCGAAAGGCGCGTACGCTAACCGCTTAGCCACGGAGGAGCTATTTTTTTCTTTTAAGTTAGTAGAAATACACTATACTTTCAACCGTTATCTCAGGGATTTTCCGTTTGAAATGTACTGCAATGCTTATGTAAACTTATTTTGAACAAGTACAATTTATGGCCACTCAATGTGTTTGTGTATTGAACAAGTTATCTTTGGCCCAAGCATTCTACGTAGTATCTACTACAACACAGAAGTCTCAATTATTTATTGACGGTGATGCCCAATTGGTCTTATTTTTCTACTGATATCCTTGCTTCCAAAACAATTGTTTCAATTTGTCAAAATCAAAATAAATCTGGCTACATAGCTCTTCAACAATAACGTAATTCTCTATACAAGTGGCAGAAAATATGGAACAATGCTTCGCATCGTACCTCTCAATCTAATTAGTTTCACGTCGAGCATACTCTGTTACTTGTCAACGAACATTTATATCAAGTTTCCCGTTGTTCTTCCCTTCTTTGATGTCATTGTCAACAGCAAGATACCATATGTCAACTCTATTCTTCCTGTATAGATTCTTCTCTCGCATGGCCCCTTTCTTGTCAGTTTGTGAGCTACATTTCTCTTTTGTCCCCACTATCTTACAAACATGGGTTATGTTTCCGCATTTTTCTTTGTTTCATTTCCAAAACACCGACTATTCGATTGGTCTTTTGATACTACTATCCTTAATATCTTAGACGATTTACATCTCTGTAGTCTATAGTTATGTCCATTTAGAAAAAAAGAACACATTGGAAAAAATCACATCATTAAAAAACCTTGTATGATAGATATTTGATTATTCTTTTCAATGAATGTCATTATGACACCTATTGTCTTATTATACTTAACTATTATTTAATTTCACATTTTATTCATTTCTTTTTATAGGTATACTTCTTTCATTTTTTTGTTTTTCACATCCCTGTATTTTCTCTGCTACATAATTTAATGTTTGGT
Source organism: Thermobia domestica (assembly GCF_964235325.1). Taxonomy (NCBI): domain Eukaryota; kingdom Metazoa; phylum Arthropoda; class Insecta; order Zygentoma; family Lepismatidae; genus Thermobia; species Thermobia domestica. Next base: position 2,921 of record NW_027656289.1, on the reverse strand, counting down.
TACTACCTTGTGTGATTGTGTTTATGTTGTATCTAATTACGTTAAATATTACACACAAGTACAGAGATGGTTCATTCGTTTGTCTTTGGTATATGTAATCCAGGGTTTGACACCCGTTGGGCGAATCAAAGTGAAAGTATCCCTCTCTGCACCCGTATTTAAATGTATGTTCCTTCCATAGTCTCTCTCTCTCTCTCTCTCTCTCTCTCTCTGTATATATATTGAATGAGTCCAGACGAATTTCCCTTGAATGGAAGTAGTATATTTCCGTTATCCTCATTTCAAGAGCAATGAGTTATCGAATGATGCTTGAGATGATTTACATTTTCGCGAAATAAATCTGTTAAACGTAATACCTAGGTACAATTTTCCATACAATTTACTCATTTTAACGACATAATGCCTTAACTATGAATATAAGTTTTCCAGCACTTTTGCAAATATATTAATCTCAACTAGTAGCCCTTAAATGACGTTAGGCTGCACCCACTTTGTTTTTTATACCTTCCTATTAGGGGAACTTTCTCCATCTTATAAGCAAAAGACTAAATAAAGTTAAGACTATGTTTTATTTTTTCGCGTATTACGCTAATATAATGTGGCACTCTGAAGAAAAGTTGTTATCTAAAATCCAGACATATTTGAATAATTTGATAATTTATAATTGCGCATATCTGAACATAAGTTTCGCTGAAAGAGCCATTCTATAAGGACGCAGTGTTTGCACAATGTATTATATAAACATAATATGCTGAAATTAAATATTCCAGAACGCTAAAGACAGTGAGTACATTTACCTAATAAATGTATAAACTCAAGACAGATATTGATGCGATATTGCACTGTATATGTATAACGCTCTATTAATTTTTGCCCTTTCTAGAACTCACAAGCGAATTTTGAATTCACATACTTTTCTAGTATAAAGTTATATTAAAGATCACAACACTTACAGTACTGGGTAATTTGTAATAGCTGAATAACTATAAGTTACGATCCCTTGAATTAATACTCCATCTTAGCCCATTGTTTCTCAATGCATAAATAACTGCGTTGCCTTCATGAGTAATGAATATTAAAACAGCTTTACTTGTTGTGTCAAGTTTGTAGTTTCCGCCCAGACAGAATGTCTGTTAATGGATAACAATAACCTGTGTTTAATGTCAATTGTCTATTTATTGTAGCCATCTCAGAAATACTGTACTCTCTTCATATTTATTATTAGTAATTAATGAATGCAATTTCATGATCTTTTTCAGTTATTTCTGTCTCATATTATTGGTAATTTGGGTAATTGCAAGCAAGTGTATTAGGAATTGAAAGGACAGTAATGCATAATAAATAACAGGATAGCAGATTAATCAGTCAATTTAAATACAAATAGACAATTGCCAATATTATCGTGTCAAATATATATAAGAAATTACATTGTCACGTTAGTATTAACATGACTTTGTGAAAATAATTCAATATTCGCGTGCATCTAAGAGTCCTTTTCATATAAAAATAGCACGCACATCTGATTCCTAGCTTAAATATTTTAATAAATCATACTGATCAATAAATTTGCTTTTTTTGTTACAAGTGAAACAAGGAATATCGACACTTTTGTTCAAATTTCAAATATTTTACAGAACCCACAGATAGTGAGATATCGTATGAGAAATATTTCTGTCAACTAAGCATTTAATGATATAATGTTTCTAGCTGGTATTATACGAGGATCATCCAGAAAATAAATACTGTTTAGTTATACGTAATTAAACACACAATATTCATTCAAAAACACAATATTCACTTCTCCAACTATCACCTCCTACTTTTAAACATTTGTCCTATCTGGTCACGAACTTCACAATTCCCATACGTTATACTATTCTGCCCAGCTCATAAGCCGGGTGGTCACAGCAATATAAAACTCTTCATTATCTCCAAAACGTCTCCCTCCAGAAACTTTTTCGGCTTATGGAAAAGTGTTGAAATCACTAAAAATATATGGACTATAATGTGAATGATCAAAGTTATCTCATCCGAATTGATCCAGCTAATCTTGAGTCGCAGCAGCAGTGTGAAGGTGGGTATTGTCGTGAAGAAACACAATTCCTTCAGAAGGAATTTTTCTCGCCTCTTGATTTGGTTGGATCACCGTAGTTCTCACAATAACGATTTGCATTGATGTTACTGTTTTTGACATTAAATACAGCAACCGAATCCCTTATATATCCCTAAAGACGGTTAATATGACCTTTAATGTTGAAAGAATCTGTTTTTTGTCGGTAGTTTATGTGATGAGGGACAATTAGATTCAAGTAATTGCTTCTTCCTCTCTGGAGTGATGTGAAACACTCAAGTCTCGTCACCAGTCACAATCCGATCAAGAAAGACATCTCCTTATGTCAATGATATTGTGTCAGCGATGTCAATGCTGAGCCCATTGTCTTAGTTTTGTAATAAGTCACTCAGTTGTCGTGGAACTCATCGTCCACAAATTTAGTTGTAGAGATCTTTCTACACATTTATATACCAATCAAACAACAAGAAATGTCTGGAAGCAATTCACCGAGAGTTACGGGCCTATCTTTCAGGATTTTGATGTGCACGGCAGTCTTCAGGACTGTGATGCCTGATGGGCGTCCTGCTCGAGTTTCATTGTGCACATTTGTTCTTCCAGTGTTGAACATTTCACACCATTTTCTCACACATCTTCAATACATTATCACTTTACACTGCTTCAAATTGTAGGTAAATTTCTGCCGGTTTCACCCTTTGAGCCTTGTTAAACTAACTACATCTCCTTACCCGACAACCGGCGGGATTTTCCATTACGCGGTTTATTTTGATCTCGCCATCTACACAAGGTCGACTTCTTCTAACCTCCATTCACAGCGTTATGAGAGACTATATCGCCTGAGCTCTACCAC